>NC_036845.1:7782073-7864201 GCF_002910315.2 Salvelinus sp. IW2-2015
CCGAAACCATTCCAGCCTAACAACCTTATTCCTCAGCTGCTAGTGTGCAGTGCTGATCGCCCTTATACGCGGAAACCACTTACTCGAGCACTTATCTCTATCCATAAGCCACTGCTCGCGCACTTCGAACCTCTTATCTTCTCTATCTACTCCTCACTCGGTCTCTCGTCATCTCTCTCTCTCTTCTCTTCTCTCTCTCTCTCTCTCTTCTCTCTCTCTCTCTTCTCTCTCTCTCTCTCTCTTCTCTCTCTTCTCTCTCTCTCCTCTCTACTCTCCCCCCCTTCTCTCTCTCCTTCTCTTTCTCTCTCTCTCCATGTCTTCCCCCTGCAGACACCTCTCCTGTGTCCAGTAACGATGCCATCCAGCCTGGCGCCAGCCACACCCTGGCTTCCACAGCTCCCCGGGGCCCACAGCGACCGGGCAACACGCTGAGGAAGTGGCTGACCAGCCCAGTGAGGCGCCTGAAGCACGAAGGCCCGAACGGACGTCAAAAGCTGGCCCACAGAGCACAAGAAGAACGCTGCGACGGACGGAGCAAGAAACGCAAGAATCCGTCGCGTCGTGCCCACAGAAGACCTACGCGAACGCATAAGGAAACGCGGAACGAGACCGATCGCAGAGGGGTCGAGTTGTGTCAGGTATAAGGCGTATAGCGTAGCCCACTGCCACAGGTATCGCAGTTATCATTTCACATCTTGTTAGGTCCGTATATGGTGTTCATACTTAAAATTCTTTCATATTTCGTCTTGTCTCTACGCTTCTTTTTTTGAGCATTAATGTGTTACTATGTAGGTTAGAAGCTTGCTGTGTCGTTGTCCCTCTACAGAGGATATGAGAGAACGAGGGGCTGAGCAGGGACTCTGTCCAAAGTCCTCCTCCTCTGGGATGCAGAGCTGTTGGGAGGAGGAGGAGAGAGGAGGGGCTGATGCTGTGCCCCTGCCTCCCCCAATGGCCATCCAACAACACAGCCTGCTGCAGGCTGACTCTCAGGACGACAAGGTGAGACACATACACTCACACACACTTAACAGGCCTCCATGAGGTTTAGTTGCAGATCACAAGGGACAATCATCTTTCCTGTAAGATATTTTGGAAAATAAAAAGAGACATTGGTAAATCAATGAATGTATTTACTTTAGACCAGGTTGTCTGAAAAGGTAGATATCTTATACCTATGCAGTTTAGCTTCATTCACTCATCATCACAGAACGTTATTGTAACTAGAGCGATGGGCGTTTCTTTGACACTAATATCACTGTTTCTCTTCTTTCTTAACTTTGCTGTAACTTTACCATAGCTTTATGTTGATTTGTGTTCTGCCTCTGTTTTGTCTCAGTTCCCGTACCTCTCCATGTAACTGCCTACGCTCTAGTCACACTCCCCCAACCAACCAACCAACCAGCCCTGACTTATTTTACTTCCCAGCCTCATCCTCAGTCATGCTATTCTCTCACCCTCGCTGCCCTATGTTTTTCAAGGACTAATGTGCGGATGTGACGATACTCCATTTGCTGTAGTTAGTGAAGTTTGACTAAGACTGACTGACTACCCCTTTAAAACCTGGCCTTGTTTAGCCTGTTGCTATTGTTTAGCCAGACTAGCTGTGCTTGTGACTGGCCTGTTGCCCGGGTTACCCCTGTTGTAATGAGTATTTAACAGCACATATACATTGTTCAGTCATGTGCTCCACTGTGGTGCCAGTGCTCAGAACCTTGCTCCAACCAACCCCAACCCCCGCCTCGTCCCTGTATCCTCCATGCTAGCCTGGCCCCACTAGGCCCTATTTGGCCCTGATTAGGGAGACCACACCCATTCCTTTTGGGGACATTTGGAATGTCGGCGGTGTCAAAACACGTCAATGGTTGGCTTCTCTAAGAAATGAATGTATGATGCGGTGATGTCATCATGTGCTGTAATATGTAGAAACATCTTTAATACAGATCACAATACTTTCCAGAAAATATTAATCAAATGTGTGTAAGCATATATATTTTTTATATACAGTTAAGGTTACATACACTTAGGTTGGAGTCATTAAAACTTTGTTTTCAACCACTCCACAAATTTCTTTGTTAACAAACTAGTTTGGAAAGTCGGTTAGGACATCTACTTTGTGCATGACACAAGTAATTTTTCCAACAATTGTTTACAGACGAAATATTTCACTTATAATTCACTGTATCACAATTCCAGTGGGTCAGAAGTTTACATACACTAAGTTGACTGTGCCTTTAAACAGCTTGGAAATTCCAGAAAATTATGCCATGGCTTTAGAAGCTTCTGATAGCTAATTGACATAATTTGAGTCAATTGGAGGTGTACCTGTGGTTGTATTTCAAGGCCTACCTTCAACTCAGTGCCTCTTTGCTGACATCATGGGAAATCAAAAGAAATCAGCCAAGATTTTTTGTAGACCTCCACAAGTCAGGTTCATCCTTGGAGCAATTTCCAAATGCCTGAAGGTACCATGTTCATCTGTACAACAATAGTACGCAAGTATAAAACACCATGGACCACGCAGCTGTCATACCGCTCAGGAAGGAGAATGCGTTCTGTCTCCTAGGATGAACGTACTTTGGTGCGAAAAGTGCAAATCAATCCCAGAACAACAGCAAATGACCTTGTTTAGATTCTGGAGGAAACAGGAACAAAAGTATCTATATCCACAGAAAACGAGTCCTATATCGACATAACCTGAAAGGCCGCTCAGCAAGGAAGAAGCCCTGCTCCAAAACCGCCATAAAAAGCCACTACGTTTTGCAACTGCACATGGGGACAAAGATCATACTTTTTTGAGAAATGTCTCCTGTGCTAATGAACAAAAAATATAATTGTTTGGCCATAATGACCATCGTTATGTTTGGAGGAAAAGGGGAGGCTCGCAGCCGAAGAACACCATCCCAACCGTGAGGCACTGGGTGGCAGCATCATGTTGTAGGGGTGCTTTGCTGCAGGAGGGACTGGTGCACTTCACAAAATAGATGGCATCATGAGGCAGGAAAATTATGTGGATAAATTGAAGCAACATCTCAAGACATCAGTCAGGAAGTTAAAGCTTGGTCGCAAATGGGTCTTCCAAATGGACAATGACCCAAGCATGCTTCCAAATTTGTGGCAAAATGGCTTAAGGACAACAAAGTCAAGGTATGGAGCCATCACAAAGCCCTGACCTCATTCTATAGAAAATGTGTGAGCAGAACTGAAAAAGCATGTGCGACAATGAGGAATACAAACCTGACTCAGTTACACCAGCTCTGTCAGGAGGAATGGGCCAAAATCCACCCAACTATTGTGGGAAGCTTGTGGAAGGCTACCCAAAATGTTTGACCCAAGTTAAAACAATTTAAGGCAATGCTACCAAATACTAATTGAGTGTATGTAAACTTCTGACCCACTGGGAATGTGATGAAAGAAAATAAAAGCTGAAATAAATCATTCTCTTACTATTATTCTGACATTTCACATTCTTACAATTAAGTGGGTGATCCTAACTGACCTAAGACAGGGAATTTTTACTCTGATTAAATGTCAGGAATTGTGAAAAACTGAGTTTAAATGTATTTGGCTAAGTGTATGCAAACTTCCGACTTCAACTGTATATATATATATATTTTTTTACTTATCCATTTTTTACTTAACACTTATTTTTCTTACAACTGTATTGTTGGTTAGGGCTTGTAAGTAAGCATTTCACTGTAAGGTTACACCTGTTGTATTTGGCGCATGTGACAAATAACATTTGATTTGATTTGAACATTAAACCACACACCTCTCTTTCTCGCTTCACACGCTCTCTCTACTTTATCGCTCTTTTCTCTCACACTCTCTCTCGCGGTCTCTTAATTCTCTCTCGCTCTCACGCTCCTCTCTTCTCTCTCTCTCTCCTTCTGTCTGTCTCTCTCTCTGTCTCTGTCTGACTCTGTCTCTCTCCCTCCCTTCCAGGCGGCCTCTCGTCTTTCGGGCCGACCCAGTAGTCAGAGACACCCAGTGCGGCTGAGCTGGTCAGTGGACCGAGGAGCTCGGTCAAGGTAAGATGGTAAGACCAGCACCATCAGTCTACACAATCGCTCTGATCACGTATCAGACACTCACACACACACACACACACGTGCAGCTCGCTCAGTCAGCGTCAGTTGGTGCAGGTGGATGTGACGTGTGACGGTGCCATGGCCACAGTCATCTGTGAACCATTTGAGCTACCACACCAACTGACTCCTTCTCTTCATAAGACCGGCACAGCACTTTAATGCTGCCATATTTTGTCACACCCTCATAGCTGCAACACCACTGTCTCTCTGCTAGCACAGTGATTGTATGGAGAAGCTCAGCTTCTCACTGCATGTTACAAATGAATCGCTCTCTCTCTCTCTTCTCTCTTCTCTCTCTTCTTCTCTCTCTCTCTCTCTCTCTTCTCTCTCTCTCTCTCTCTCTCTCAGTCCCTGAGGACCGTCCCACTCTCTCTCTGTGGACATTGGGAGAGCAGCCGCCCTCCTCCGCTCAATATCGCCCTCCTTGGACATACAGGTCCTCTTGCCTGTGTCCTTCACTGTCCTACGCCCCATGCCTGAGTGGAATTGAGCGTTAAGTCGAAAGGTCTAGTCGTCGAATTAGGACGCCAGTGGTTCAGGTCACTGCGCTCTGAAGATGTTCTATGTAGAAATAGAATGACTAGAAGGATCGCCCTGCAGTTCAAACCAATGAGGCCGTATATGGCATCACTTTTCTAGTTCATTCTAGTTTAGTAGGTCTCAAAGCCTACAAATATGCCTTGACCATCAGATAAAACTGTACCTGTGTTGGTCTAGACTAAACAATCCTCTCATCTGTTATACATTCACCTCTCTGGCCCCTACCAGCTAAATGTGTTACTGGAGCTGCGTGGAGAGCAGAGAAGGGACTATGTGAAGGTGAAACTTGGATTTTCACAAGTCGGTGTGAAAATGGCGACACCATTGTTACTTTATAAAGCTTGGTGTATGCTGTAAGGCCCCATAATCCATGTTCGGAGCATCAGATGTCCCAATGTCCTCTCGAAATCTCAAGTGTTCAAGTGTGCTGTAGGACCTAGTTGTGGTAAGGTTCTAGTGCGTGGATCGACCGAAGGTTCAGACAAGAGAGAGATGAACGCCAGCCACACAAGAGAAGCAATCCCCGTGGATTAGAGACGCATTGATTAGAGCCAGCGTGAGAGCTAAAGATCCACAATGAATTGTATGCTATCGAAGGATCTTGTTCATATAAGTGCATCAGATCACGTCCAATAATTATATTTAACATTGAATATTCCTACACTGAAAGCAACTGATTTTCCAATATTATTCAGAACTACATTTAGCTGCACTATACACTTGCCTATCACATATAGCTAAATAACTTACACGTGCCCCTCCTATGGGTGTGAGGAGTCTGTGTTGTGACGGATACTTGCGGCATTTGGAATAGTATCTGGCGACTGCAACTCTTTGCGCTGTGTATTAGTACCTGTAGGTCGACCTGAAATTGTTCATCAGTCTCCCCTTCCAGGGCTACTATCAGCAAACCGTGTGAAGGCGGTGCTTACCAGACGACATGCAGGAAAGACAAAGAAGTGTTAGGGAATAGCCACCGAGTATACCGACTGCTTAGAGGTAAGACGAGGAAATAGTAGCCCTACATAACCCAGTAAGCTAGCGTTTATTATTTAGTTGAAACTTTTATTTAGTATATTTAATCACCACTAATATTTCTCTACTCTTCTCTCTCATTGGCACCAGCTTCCTTCCTAGGAGACTACGAGAGATGCCGATGGAGGATCCTGATGGCTGGCTCCCCTGTTCAGTCTGAACCAAGTAAGAGATTCTGATGATTTTTCTTGCCAATATACCCATCAGTAGTGGGATTAGTCCCGCCCTGTGCCATCAAGGTTAGATGCCAACCTAAACACACTTAACAACCTAAACTTAACATAGTGTATTTAACATAAATGGGTAGGAAATCAAAGAATTGAGATAAAGGACATAATAACACTTCCTCCAGCATTACTTGTTTTGTTTTCTAGTTTTCTGCTAGGAAGGCGTACACAGGACATCGTGTACTGATCAGAAGAATCAGAGCCACTATCGTGTCATGAGATACCATAGGACCACTTATTTGAGGGTAAAGAATAAACATCAAAATGTTTTATTAGTTTTAAACGGAGACATAATTTCATATAAAGGTCATGTTTCCTATCCTCATACCCCTTGGGTATAATATTTTTAACGAGTCTTTGTTTTTAACTTGTGAATAATTATATGGTGTGTAATTTTAGGAGTAGGAGGCTGGAGAGAGTCACTGTTTTCATTAGTGTCTCTCTCTCTCCATGTCTCTCCCCCTGCAGACACTCTGTCTGTGTCCAGTAACGATGCCATCCAGCCTGGCGCCAGCCACACCCTGGGCTTCCACAGCTCCCCGGGGCCCAAGCGACCGGGCAACACGCTGAGGAAGTGGCTGACCAGCCCAGTGAGGCGCCTGAGCAGCGGCAAGGCCGACGGYCACGTCAAGAAGCTGMCCCACAAGCACAAGAAGAACCGCGACGGACGSAGCAAGAACGCAGACTCCGRCGGCTCCCAGAAAGACTCGGACGACAACGCCGCCACGCCACAGGACGAGACCATCGAGGAGGTCCGTTCGATTGGTCACCCCTATCACTCATATATCACTTCRTTTCTTTCTCTTTTACATGATCTGTTCAACATTAAATATCTCCCTAATTTCCTTCTCTCCTTTATTTTGAGCCYATTGTGTTCTATMTAGTTGTAAYCTCTGTTGTCGTTGTCCCTCTACAGAGGATGAGGAACGAGGGGCTGAGCAGTGGGACTCTGTCCAAGTCCTCCTCCTCTGGGATGCAGAGCTGTGGGGAGGAGGAGGGAGAGGAGGGGGCTGATGCTGTGCCCCTGCCTCCCCCAATGGCCATCCAACAACACAGCCTGCTGCAGGCTGACTCTCAGGACGACAAGGTGAGACACATACACTCACACACACTTAACAGGCCTCCATGAGGTTTAGTTGCAGAATATCAAAGCGGGGACAATCATCTTTCCTGTAAGATATTTTGGAAAATAAAAAGAGACATTGGTAAATCAATGAATGTATTTACTTTAGACCAGGTTGTCTGAAAAGGTAGATATCTTATACCTATGCAGTTTAGCTTCATTCACTCATCATCACAGAACAGTTATTGTAACTAGAGCGATGGGCGTTTCTTTGACACTAATATCACTGTTTTCTCTTCTTTCTTAACTTTGCTGTAACTTTACCATAGCTTTATGTTGATTTGTGTTCTGCCTCTGTTTTGTCTCAGTTCCCGTACCTCTCCATGTAACTGCCTACGCTCTAGTCACACTCCCCCAACCAACCAACCAACCAGCCCTGACTTTATTTTACTTCCCAGCCATTCATCCTCAGTCATGCTATCTCCTCACCCTCGCTGCCCTATGTTTTTCAAGGACTAATGTTGCGGATGTGACGAATACTCCATTTGCTGTAGTTAGTGAAGTTTGACTAGAACTGACTGACTACCCCTTTAAAAACCTGGCCTTGTTTAGCCTGTTGCTATTGTTTAGCCAGACTAGCTGTGCTTGTGACTGGCCTGTTGCCCGGGTTACCCCTGTGTGTAACTGCGAGTATTAACAGACATATACATTTCAGTCATGTGCTCCACTGTGGTGCCAGTGCTCAGAACCTTGCTCCAACCAACCCCAACCCCCGCCTCGTCCCTGTATCCTCCATGCGGTAGCTGCCCCACTAGGCCCCTATTTGGCCTGATTAGGGGACCACACCCATTCCTTTGGGGACATTTGGAATGTCGGGCGGTGTCAAAACACGTCAATGGTGAGCTTCTCTAAGAAATGAATGTATGATGCGGTGTGTCATCATGTGCTGTAATATTGTAGAAACATCTTTAATACCAGTGACAAATACTTTCCAGAAAATATTAATCAAATGTAGTGTAAGCATATATATTTTTTTATACAGTTGAAGTTACATACACTTAGGTTGGAGTCATTAAAACTTGTTTTTCAACCACTCCACAAATTTCTTGTTAACAAACTAGTTTTGGAAAGTCGGTTAGGACATCTACTTTGTGCATGACACAAGATAATTTTTCCAACAATTGTTTACAGACGATCATGATATATTTCACTTTATAATTCTGTATCAAATTCAGTGGGTCAGAAGTTTACATACGACTAAGTTGACGTGCTTTAAACAGCTTGGAAATTCCAAGAAATATGCATGGTTTAGAAGCTTCTGATAGGCTATTGACATAATTTGAGTTCAATTGGAGGTGTACCTGTGGTTGTATTTCAAGCCTACTTCAAACTCAGTGCCTTTTGCTTGACATCATGGATAATCAAAAGAAATCAGCCAAATTTTTTGTAGACTCCACAAGTCAGGTTCATCCTTGGGAGCAATTTCCAAATGCCTGAAGTACCATGTTCATCTGTTACAACAATAGTACGCAAGTATAAACACCATGGACCACGCAGCTGTCATACGCTCAGGAAGGAGATGCGTTCTGTCTCCTAGGGATAACTACTTTGTGCGAGAAAGTGCAATCAATCCCAAACAACAGCAAATGACCTTTTTAGATTCTGGAGGAAACAGGAACAAAAGTATCTTATAATCACAGTACAAACGAGTCCTATATCGACATAACCTGAAAGGCCGCTCAGCAACGGAAGAAGCCGCTGCTCCAAAACCGCATAAAAAGCAGACTACGTTTTGCAACTGCACATGGGACAAAAGATCATACTTTTTTGAGAAATGTCCTCTGGTCTAATGAACAAAAATATAATTGTTTGGCCATAATGACCATCGTTATGTTTGGAGGAAAAAAGGGAGGCTTGCAAGCCGAAGAACACCATCCCACCGTGAGGCACTGGGGTGGCAGCATCATGTTGTAGGGGTGCTTTGCTGCATGAGGGACTGGTGCACTTACCAAATAGATGGCATCATGAGGCAGGAAAAATTAGGATAAATTGAAGCAACATCTCAAGACATCAGTCAGGAAGTTAAAGCTTGGTCGCAATGGGTCTTCCAATGGCAATGACCCAAGATGCTTCCAAATTGTTGGCAAAATGGCTTAAGGACACAAAGTCAAGGTATTGGAGTGGCCATCACAAAGCCTGACCTCATTCTATAGAAAATGTGTGAGCAGACTGAAAAAGCATGTGCGAGCAATGAGGAATACAAACCTGACTCAGTTACTACGCAGCCTGTCAGAGGAATGGGCCAAAATCACCCAACTTATTGTGGGAAGCTTTGTGGAAGGCTACCCAAAATGTTTGACCCAAGTTAAACAATTTAAGGCAATGCTACCAAATACTAATTGAGTGTATGTAAACTTCTGACCCACTGGGAATGTGATGAAGAATATAAAAGCTGAAATAAATCATTCTCTCTACTATTATTCTGAATTTCACATTCTTACAATTAAGTGGTGATCCTAACTGACCTAAAGACAGGGAATTTTTACTCTGATTAAATGTCAGAGAATTGTGAAAAACTGAGTTTAAATGTATTTGGCTAATGGTGTATGCAAACTTCCGACTTCAACTGTAGTAATAATATATATTTTTTTAGCTTATCCATTTTTTACTTAACACTTATTTTTCTTACAACTGTATTGTTGGTTAAGGCTTGTAAGTAAGCATTTCACTGTAAGGTCTACACCTGTTGTATTGGCGCATGTGACAAATAACATTTGATTTGTATTTGAACATTAAACCACACACCTCTCTTCTCGCTCTCACGCTCTCTCTCTTTATCGCTCTTTCTCTCACACTCTCTCTCTCCGGTCTCTAATTTCTCTTCGCTCTCACGCTCTCTCCTTTCTCTGTCTCTCTCTGTCTGTCTCTCTCTCTGTCTCTTGTCTGACTCTGTCTCTCTCCCTCCTTCAGGCGCCTCTCGTCTTTCGGCCGACCCAGTAGTTCAGAGACACCCATGCGGCTTGAGCTGGTCAGTGCCATCGAGGAGCTGGTCAAGAGTAAGATGGTAAGACCCAGCATCCATCAGTCCTACCACACTGCTGTCAGTTACGCACACGACACACACACACACACACTGCCAGCTCAGCTCAGGCCAGTCTGGTCCAGGGTGGATGTGACGTGTGACGGTGCCATGGCCACAGTCATCTGTGAACCATTTGAGTCACCACACAACTGACTCCTTCTCTTCATAACCTGCACAGCACTTTAATGCTGCCATATTTGTCACACCTCATCAGCTGCAAACCACTGCTCTCTCTGCTAGCACAGTATTGTATGGAAAGCTCAGCTTACTCACTGAATGGTTCCAATGAATCGTCTCCTCTCTCTCTCTCTCCTCTCTCTCTCTCCTCTCTCTCTCTCTCTCTCTCTGTCTCTCTCATCCCTGGAGGACCGTCCAGCTCTCTCTCTGTGAACTGGGACAGCAGCAGCCCCCTCCTCAACCCCTCGACAACTCCTCCTGTCCTCCTCCTCCCCATCGATGAATGGATGAGCGCAAGTCGGTTTCCTCAAAAGACGCCAGTGAGTTCAGTTTCACTCCTCAATGTCTCATATGTAGAAATAGAATGACTAGAAGGGTCGCCTCATTCAAGCCAATGAGGCCGTAATGATGGTCCTTTCTAGTCATTCTATTTCTAGGGTCTCAAAACACAATATGCCTTGACCATCAGATAAAACTGTCCTGTGGTGGTCTAGCTAAACAATCCTCTCATTGTTTACTTCACCTCTCTCCCCTACAGCTATGTGTTACTTGAGAGCTGGCTGAGACAGAGAGAGGACTATGTGAGAGACCTGGTTCAGTGGTGGAGGTGAGAACCACATTGTTTCTTACTTGGACTGAGCCCATGAATCAAGACCTCATCCTCTACCATCACACTGTTCCGTTCTACGACTTGGTTCAAATGCTAGTCCTTCACAAAAACAGATCCCCTAATCCTTACGACCCTAGGCTCTCACATAAAATCGAAATAGAAACTGTATAGTAAATCAAATTATGGTAACAGCTCCACCTTGCCATCTTAGATATACATGTTAGTGCATATACCTATCAGATCAGATCACCACAAGTCCCTAATGGCAGAGGTGTTTGTGGATGAGGGCGTATGAATAAGTATTTGGCTGAATTTGGCGCTTGTATCGTCCTGTTGGTCCTAATGTCTCTATCTCCCCCTTCAGGGCTACACAGCAAAATGAAGGAGACGTCGTACCAGACGACATGAGGGGAAAAGACAAGATAGTGTTTGGCAATATCACCAATATACGACTGGCATTAGAGAGTAAGCGAGAATAGTACCTACCTACAGTACTAGCGTATTATTTAGTTTGACTTTTATATTAGATAATTTATCCACACTATATTTCTCATACTCTTCTCTCACTTGGCCCAGCTGTCTTCCTAGGGAGACAGAGGTGCATGGAGTATCCCTGATAGGCTGGGCTCCCCCTGTTCGTCAAACAAGTAAGAGAGATTTTGATGATTTTCATTGTGCCAAAATATACCATCAGTAGTGGATGTCGCTGTGCATCAAGGATTAGTGCTCAACCCTAACATTACCCCTAACCGTTAACCATAATCCCTCATTTAAAATGAAAGGGTAGGACATCCAAAGATTTGCAGATACCAAGGACCATAATACCACTTCCTCACCATTTCCCTTGTTTTGTTTCCTTGTTTTCCTGCTAGGACGACGCGTACACGATGTACATGGTTGACCTTCAGACACAAGCCCAATCAGAGCACTCGTGTCTAGTACATAGACACTACTCTTGAGGTAAGAATACACACACTCCCCCACCCACAATGGTTTATTCCAGTCTCTCGAACGGAGCACTATTTCATCATAAGAGCCTCATTGTTTCCTTTCATACCTTGTGTTATATTTTTACGCAGTCCTTTGTTTTTACTGTGTTGCAAATAAATCTAATGGCTCCCTGTGTATTTTAGGAAGCTCAAGCAGCGTCGGGCCCAGACTCCAGATCACTGATCTTCTCATTAAGCCTGTGCAGCGCATCATTGAAGTACCAGCTCCTGCTGAAGGATTTACTTTAATTCTCCAAAAAGCTGCAGTAGATACTACGGAGCTGGAGGTAAGAACTACCATCGTTATCGATGGTTGATTGAGGCCTTCCATCCCTATAACATGGACAAGCATTAATATTGCTATGATTTTGTTTTTACCTGAAAGTTATACTTGTTATAAGCTGTGATTATGTTTTCTTTCCCTCTAAATGGTTTTTCTATCTTCTCTGTTTCTCCAGAAAGCGGTGGAGTCATGTGTGTTGTTGCCCAAAAGATGGCAACGACATGATGAACGTTGGGCGTTCTCCAAGGCTTCGACGTAAGACTCACAGGCTCTGTCTTTCAGGAATAGAGAATGTGTTTTCAGTTCGATCTGGCTCAGTTTAGAAGGTCACAAATTCTCCAAAATAGCTTACTTGAATATGATTTCAGCGATTAAGGATCATATGATACATGGGAGAAGGGCTTGGTTTGCTGTCTCTCTCTATTTTCACTCGTTGTATTATATGATAATAGCATGCATATAATATGCATATTCACCTGAGTGGCTAAGAATGAGTCTGAGGCTTCCTCTGTCCTCTCTCCTTTTATTTGTATGTATTTTATTAAAGCCCAGCACACAGTCAAAATTCTTTTTTCCTGTTTTTATATTAAACTGACACTGTTAAAGTGTGAACAAATTTGATTCGGTCACGCGCCTGACTTTAGTTATATTTGCTCTTCTTTATTATTTGTTAGTCAGGGTTGTGACATGGGGTGTTGTTTAGTTTTTGTCGTTCTAGGTTTTTTTTATCTATGGGGTTTTTATTGTCTAGGGGTATGTAGGTTGATGGTCTGGATGGTTCCCAATCAGAAGACAGCTGTTTAATTGTCTCTGATTGGGAGCCTATTTAGTTTGCCATTTTCCAGGTTGTTTTGTGGGCGTTGTCCTTGTTTTTGCTGTGAGCACTACGTCGGCGTCACGTTTCGGTTTGTTGTTTGTGAGTTAGTTAAGTGTTCTTCGTTTAATAAATAGAGAATGGATTCTAATCACGCTGCGCCTTGGTCCACTCCTTTAAACGGCCGTGACAGAACTACCCACCTAAAGAGGACCAAGCAGCGTGGTTACCTGGAGAGTTGGGACAGGGAGGAAATCCTGAAGGCAAGGGACCCTGGGTCAGCTAGGAGAGGGGCCAAGATTACACTGGAACACGGCTGGCAAGGAACCCCGATAGGCAGCCCAAAATATTTTGTTTGGGGGGAGGCACACAGGGAGATTGGCTGAGCCAGGTTGGAGACCTGAGCCAACTCCCCGTGCTTACCGTGCGCGGGCGTCGTACTGGTCAGGCACCGTGTTATGCAGTGGAGCGCACGGGTCTCCAGTACGCGTTCTTAGCCCGGTGCGCTATATCCCGCTCCTCGCATCGGCGGCTAGAGTGCATCGAGCCAGGAGGGATGATGCCGGCTCAGCGCATCTGGTCTCCAGTGCGTCTCCTCGGCCCCGGGTATACTGCACCAGCCCTACGCACGGTGTTCCCGGTTCACCAGCACAGCCCAGTGCGGCCTGTTCCAACTCCCCGCACTTGCCGGGCTTCAGGGGGATCCAGCCAGGAAGAGTTGTGCTAGCTCTGCGCTCGAGAGACCGCCAGTACGCCTCCGCGGGTCAGGCATCGGTGCCTGTGCTAAGCCCAACCTCTGAGCCCTAACCCCTAACCCTCCTGCAAGCCCTAACCCCCAGCCTGGTGAGTCCTGTGCCTTCTCCCAGAGCCAGACCTCCTGTGTGTCTTCTGCATTCCAGTGATTGATCCATGCACGAAGCCTCTCTTGTGATGATCCATGCACGACGCCTCCATGATGATCCATGCAAGAAGCCTCCAGGTGATGATCCATGCAAGAAGCCTCCAGGATGATCCATGGCAAAAGCCTCAGTGATGATCCATGCAAGAAGCCTCCAGTGATCGATCCATGTCACGAAGCCTCCGTGATGATACATGGCACAAGCCATCCTGTGATGATACATGGCACGAAGCCTCCTGTGATGATCCATGGCACGATGCTCGTGATGGTCCATGGCAAGAAGCCTCCTGTGATGATCCATGGCACGAAGCCTCCAGTGATGATCCATGGCACGAAGCCTCCAGTGATATCCATGCACGAAGCCTCAGTGAGGATACATGGCACGAAGCCTCCAGTGAGGATCCATGGCACGAAAACCTCCAGTGAGGAGTTTATGGCACGAGGCCTTCAGCGTCGCTCCCTCTAGTCCGGAGCCTCCAGCGTCGCCCTCTAGTCGGAGCCTCCAGCGACGCCCTCTACGTCCGGAGCCTCCAGCGACGCGCTCTTAGTTCCGGAGCCTCCAGCGACGCCCTCTAGTCCGGAGCCTCCAGCGACGCCCTCTAGTCCGGAGCCTCCAACGCCCCTCCAGTCAGCCTCCAGCGACGCCCTCCATCGAGCCTCCAGAGTCTCCCTCCAGTCCGGAGCCTCCAGAGTCTCCCTCCTGTCCGGAGCCTCCCAGAGTCTCCCTCCTGTCCGGAAAACCGCCAGTCTCCCTCCTGTCCGGAGCCGCCAGAGTCTCCCTCCTGTCCGAGCGCCCAGAGTCTCCCTCCTGTCCGGAGCCGCCAGAGTCTCCCTCCTGTCCGGGAGCCCCAGAGTCTCCCCTCTGTCGCCCAGGATCGCCCTCCTGTCCGGAGCCGCCAGAGTCGCCCTCCTGTCCGGAGCCGCCAGAGTCGCCCTCCTGTCCGGGGCCCGCGGCGATCACCATGTGTAAATTGGTTAATCAACCAACAACAAAGAGTTACAAACCTCTCTGCCAATAACAGCTACTTTTCAGTTTTCCCCTCCCCACTTAGATTACTCCCACTCCTGGCAAAATTCTTGCTTGAGAAATAGTGTTTTGCTAAAAGCTACGTTTGCCCATTTGAATGGAAATCTATTACAGTAAGGTACCGACTTGTTACCCAGAAATATTTTGACATGGATTTAAAACGGCTGCATTGGGCCTTAAACATTTGTTTAACCAGACAGGCAATACATTGGTATTCCCCCATGCAGGGCAAGATTGTGGCCCAAGGCAGACTACTGCTCCAGGATACCTTCATGGTATCAGATCAGGACGGGGGGCTACTCACAAGGATGAAGGAGAGGAGGGTCTTCCTCTTTGAACAGATCGTCATCTTCAGCGAGCCCCTGGACAAGAAGAAAGGCTACTCCCAGCCGGGATACCTCTTCAAGAACAGCGTCAAGGTATGGAGCATCGATCGTGATCATCTCCCCTAATCAATCCACTTAGATCATATTACAGTGGATGTATTTTTTTGGGCTGGACATTGCTGGGATAGGAATTGCCCTAAGAGCCAAAGTCATTTGAATAGTTGTCTGATTCTGAAAACACTCACATCCCCTCCTCTCCCCTGTATCTTGTSTGTGTGTCCAGGTGAGCTGGCTGGGCCTAGAGGAGAGCACAGACGACCCCTGTAAGTTCACCCTGACCTCCCGGTCATCCAGTGGCGGTGTGGAGACCTACGTGATGCACTCAGCCAATCCTGGAGTCAGCCAGATGTGGGTCCACCAGATCACCCAGATCCTGGAGAGCCAACGCAACTTTCTCAATGGTAAAAAAAGACACATCACGGGTTCATCTGTGTAACTGTGTAGTGATATTATGCTAGCTTCTCCCAGGTGGCAGCATAATCATACCATATGATTACAATGTTTCATCTGTCTCCCTGTGTAGTCATCCACTCCATAGAATGTATCAACGTTCTGAGAAAATAAGTGTTTAGAACACACAATTAAATGGACTATGGCATGATGTACTGGAATGCAAAATGCAAAGATTTTTTATTTATTTTTGTTTCATAGCTAGACAGTGTGTACTCGTACCACTGAGGTGACTCTTTCTCTCTGTCTGTCTCTCTCTATCTCTTTCTCTCTCTCTGTCTATCTCTTTCTCTGTCTCTCTCTTTCTCTGTCTGTCTGTCTGTCTGTCTGTCTGTCTGTCTGTCTGTCTCTCTCTATCTCTTTCTCTGTCTATTCTCTTCTGCTGTCTCTCTCTCTTTCTCTGTTCTGCTGTCTGTCTGTCGTCTCGTCTGTCTGCTGTTATCTGTCTGTCTGTCTGTTCGTTCTGTCTGTCGTGTCTGTCTGTCTGTCTGTCTGTCTGTCTGTCTGTCTGTCTGGTTCTGTCTGTCTGTCTGTCTGTCTGCTGTCTGTCTGTCTGTCTGTCGTCTTCTGTCTCTCTCTTCTGCTCTCTCTTTGTGTCCCCCAGCACTGACATCCCCTATCGAGTACCAGAGGAACCACGTGGGGGCAAGCGGAGCAGGCCTGGGGGCCCCCAGCAGTAGCAGTGGCCTGGCAGGAGGTGGCTGCAGCAGCTCTGTAGTGGGCCCTGGGAGTAACTCTCTGTGTGGCCCCCAGAGTCGCCGGCCCTCGCGCATCCCCCAGCCCTCCTCCCGTATCCCGCAGCCAGTCCACCACCACCACCCTCCGGGCTCTGATGGCCCGGACAGAACAGCAGGTACGTGGTCCAGACAACCCCTCTCCACCTCCCCCTCCTCCCAGACCCCCTGCCCTCCTGACCATGCAGAGGGGGACCTGGGGCCCCAAGATGTCCCCAAGATGCAAGTGCTGGAGGGTCCCCGGCCCCACAGCAGAACCAGCAGCAACAGCAATGGCAAGTCCATGGGCGTTTCTGAGGGCAGCTTCAAGGAGAGCTACCCTGGGGAGGACCCTCAGACTCCCATCCCACGGCTGGCTGTGGCCCCTCTGAATCTTGCCAAGCCTCGGGTAGGGACGGTCTCTCCACTGACCTGCCCCATAAAGGAGGAATTCATCCCGGGCAGCCCAGCCCAGAAAGGCTCCTTTTTCTGGTCCGCCGCGGTCCCAGCCTCCCCAGCTAGCCGGCCTGGCTCCTTCTCCTACCACAGTGATAGTGGAGACTCGACCCTGGGCCACAGGGAGAGCCACAGCCACCACCACTCCACCCACAGCAAGGATATAGACCGCATGAGCACATGCTCCTCCACCAGTGAGCAGTCCGTACAGTCCATGCAGAGTAACGGGGTAAGAGCCCTACTCGAGTCCCAGGCTTCTGTCCGGCTTAGTCCCTACTAACCTTACTGGCTGACCAGAAGTTCTCCTGGGTCATCTTAACCACAAGTGCATACTAAACTATCTAAGTACACTAACTTGCCTATGGTGTGAGTTTTCCTTCCTGCTGTCTTTCAGACTCTACTAACAGTGTGTTTTTGGCTGGTACAGCAGCTAACTGCTACAGTAACTCAGCTTGCTGTACTGTATGTTGGTGTCCTCTCCCTTGGTAAGTGTTTCCAGTATGACTCTCTGCCTCTGCTTCCCTAACTTCACACACCCAGCTCTGTCTTGGCTCTAACATTTTCTAGACATGACCTGAATTTTTGCTGTCCCTTTGCTTCAGCCTATTGTGGTCGGATCTAAAAAAAAACATCAAGGTATTTATGGGTTAAATGCAAATGAATGCTGATATAATGGAAGATTGATATTTGACTTCGACTTCACCTGCCTGCAAGAAGAGGAGCTCTGATGTAAAAAGAAACGTTTGCCGTCTCTCCTGTTTTCTCTTAGCTCTTGCTCTGACCATGCTGCTTCCTTTTTGTCTTGGTCCTGTGGGACTGATGACACATCCTTGTTCCCGTTCTCTCCTTGCCTTGCTCCTGAATACATTTGACTCACACCAAATGCATTTGGCCTCACTTCAAACTTTATTTCAGGCGCTGTCTCTTCTGAAACGGACTGTTTCCTCTCTACTCTCACTGTCTTTGAGAGACACCCACTCCATGTTAACTCTCCTCTGTCTCTCTGACTTCTGGATACCTTGTCTTCGCTTATACAAATGAGAAGGTCTAGTTATGAGACATGTAGGAACCAGATGTTAGTTGCTACAGTATGACTTTCCTCACTCTACTTTCTGAACCTTTTGTAATGAATGCTTTGAAATGAGTCCTTTGTGCATGAGCTCTAGCATATAAACAGATGAACAACATGATGCTCATGTGCAATCAAATCAATAACATTTGAATTTGTTTAGTCTTTTAGTCAGTTTGTGTGTGTGTGCATTTGTCTGTCTGTCCTCTCTCTCTCTCTCTATGCCTCTCTCTTTGTGTAACCCTACCTATAAACCCTTACTGACTCCATTTCCTCCCCTGCCTCCCATCCTCCCCTGCCTCCCCCTCCTCCAGAGTGAAAGCAGTAGCAGCAGCAGCATCAGCACCATGCTGGTGACCCAGGACTACGTGGCCCTGAAGGAGGATGAGATCAGTGTTTCCCAGGGCGAGGTGGTCCAGATGCTGGCCTCCAATCAGCAGAACATGTTTTTGGTGTTCCGGGCTGCCATCGAGCAGGGCCCTGCCGCCGAGGGCTGGATCCCCGGCTACGTACTGGGTCACACCTCCACCATCATCCCCGACCTCCCCGAAGGAACCATCAAGTAAGAGACAGACACTGCTGCTACTCCATGTACCAACCTGAATGACTGAATGAAAAGCTTTATCATCCCAAAGACAATTCCATTTTCACATCATGAGCTCTGCCATCATAAAAGTGAAACAGTAGACAAAGATGTAGAAATCACAAGTTAAACTTTTCTCTTCTTTTCTTCCTTTTTCTTTCTCTCTCTCTTTTCCCCTTTCTTTCTCGTTCTCTTGTCTGGAGCAGAAAGTCATCCTCGTGGCACACAGCACTCCGCATCAGGAGAAAGTCTGAGAAGAGAGAAAAGGAGACCAGGAAGGAAAATAAGATGGAAAACGGCTACCGCAAGTCTCAAGACTGTCTGACTAATAAAGTTTCTGTAAAGGTAGAGTTGATTTGATAATCACCTGTATGGCTGTAAGACTAAAAGCCCCTCTGCATTAACCTCAATATGGCTGTAAGACTTAATGTCCCTCTACATTAACCTCAGTATGGCTGTAAGACTTAAAGCCCCTCTACATTAACCTCAGTATGGCTGTAAGACTTAAAGCCCCTTCTAATTAACGCTCAGTATGGCTGTAAGACTTAAAGCCCCTCTACATTAACCTCAGTATGGCTGTAAGACTTAAAGCCCCTCTACATTAACCTCATTTAATGGATTCATGTTGTAATTATTTAATGTCTTTGTGGTAAAACTAATTTGGAGAAAACTTATTTGTGTTCCTATTTTTCATTCAGCTTCTAAACCCCAACTACATCTATGATGGTATGTATACATTTATATGCTTTTGCTTGGGCTTTACTATACAGTAATTGAATGACACATCTATATTTTCACATACCAGGGGTTCAATAAAACACGCTTTTATTGTCTATTGGGTAGCTCAGATGTTGGATTGTGTAGTTTGCATGTAAGTATCCTCCTCCGAGCCAGAACAGTGTAGGGCTGGAGCCTGTCTCCTGTTTKTGTAGTGTGAGGCAGCTGGAAAAATGAAAGTACACCCAATGGACAGGACGCTAGTATATTGCAAGGCTAGTTAGCATGTGACATAGTCAAACTCACGTGTCCTCTGTCTGTCACCTCTGTAGTACCCCCAGAGTTCCTGCTGCCTCTGAGTGATGTGACCTGTAACCTGGGGGAGAGTGTCACTCTGAGGAGTAAGGTCTGTGGAAGACCCAAAGCCTCGGTCACCTGGAGAGGACCTGACCACAGCACTCTGAGCAACGACGGACACTACAGCATCACCTACAGGTACACATCGGCAGTGATGACATTCTACGTTACATTTGAGTCATTCAGCAGATACTCTTCTCCAGAGGGATTTGCAGTGATCATTGCAACGTGTTAGAATGACTTAGCTGTTGGAAGACAATGTTCTGTTGTAGTTGAATTAAAGGAAGTGTTGCTATTGTTGAAACTTACCTTGTGACTTCCCTTCTCTCTCTGCAGTGACACGGGCGAGGCAACTCTCCTCATCATGGGTGTGTCTGTGGAGGATGACGGGGAGTACACCTGTGTTGCCACCAACGTAGTGGGCAGCGTGTCATCCTCCGCCAGCCTCAGAGTCTCAGGTTAGTCACTGTTGAGTTACATTAAGTTGAGTTGAGTTGTAGACTCCTGTGGGGGTACAGCATATCCTCTATATTCACACTACTTCTTCAGTACTTTTGCATTGTAACATTCAATGTTTCTATTTTCCCAGAGGCCTCCGACGATGGGAGTGAAGTGATTTGGAAGAACAACTTTGAGTCCTTCTACACAGAGGTCACAGAACTGGGCAGGGGAAGGTTCTCAGTGGCTAAGCGCTGTGACCAGCGTGGGAGCAAGCGTGCCGTAGCAGCCAAACATGTCAACAAGCGGTTGATGCGGCGTGAGCAGGTGCTCCAGGAACTGAGGATACTACAGTGTCTGGAACACCCACACCTTGTCGGCCTGCTGGACACCTTCGAGACAGCCACCAGCTACGTGCTAGTGCTGGAGATGTACGTTAGAAAAACTGTGGATGGGCCCCAAATGGGACCCTATTCCCTATAACTGATCAAAAGTAGTACCCTACAGAGGGATAGATAGCATTTGGGACGTGCACACTGTATGTATTATGATTATTGAGGAAAATTGTAATTAGAATTCCTGAATTGAAATAGAATTGATTACCCTTTTGAACAATATATTACTGTATATATTTATTCACTGTGTTGTGCTTTTGAATCATGTTCAAGCAGCCCTCTTGTACATCTACCATATCGGTGGGCTAATGTCTCTCTCTCGTGCTCTGGTGCTTTGTGTCTGCAGGGCTGATCAAGGCCGTCTCCTGGACTACATAGTCAGCTGGGGTAACCTCACTGAAGAGAAGGTGGCCTTGTACCTTAGGGACATTCTTGAAGCTTTACACTACCTGCATAGCTGGAGGATAGCTCACTTGGACTTGAAGGTGAGGCACAAAGGCTGTGACATGTAGAGTAGGAGTTAAATGTGATTTTGTACTGTATGAAACAGTATGATGTCTAACTGATTGTTCTTAAGCAAAGATAGTACTCCCATTATGGGTAAATTCTTAATCATATCTTTCTTTGCGTGTATGTGGATGGGTATCGGTGTGTTTCCCTTTAGCCTGAGAACGTGTTAGTGGAGCAGAACTCTGCCCAGCCTGTGGTCAAGCTGACAGACTTCGGAGACGCCGTCCAGCTGAACAGCGGCCACTACATCCACCCTCTACTGGGCAGTCCAGAGTTCTCAGCCCCAGAGCTGGTGCTGGGCCAGCCCGTATCCTTAACCTCTGACCTCTGGAGCCTGGGGGTTGTGACATACGTGGTACTGAGTGGGGCATCTCCCTTCCTGGATGAGAGCGCTGAGGAGACATGCCTGAACATCTGTCGTCTGGACTTCAGCTTCCCCCATGACTACTTCCAGGGTGTGAGCCAGGCGGCCAGGGACTTTGTGGGTCTCCTCCTACAGGGCGAGCCGGACCGGAGACCTTCGGCCGCCGCATGCCTTCAGGAGCCCTGGCTGCAGCCGTGGGACTCCCACCAGCAACAAAATCAGCACCCAGGGTGCATCGACACCTCCAGACTCATCTCCTTCATCGAGCGGCGGAAACACCAGAACGACGTTAGGCCCGTGGGCAGCATCAAGACCTTCCTTCACAGCAGACTCCTCAACCAGATATGAGCAGGTTAGAGAACTACAGTACCCAGAAACAACCGAGTCACAATGATGATCTCATCCTTTCTCAGCCGACTACGCCACTTCCTTAGAACTATGTTACCCAGCATCCTGCTGCTGCTGACTGCTTTGAATATTTTTGACTGAGATTTTTCCCCCCAAGAGATTTAAATACTTCCCTTCCATCCCCACCTTTGTATGGATGATGGCTATATGCCTGCACAAAAGTATGAACTATTTGAAAGTATTTCAAACTTCACTAACAGGGAGAACAAAGCTTTCTCGAGAGCCAGTGAGAGTAAGCCTTGTGTTTGGATAGTATTACAAACCGATACTGTAATATCGGGTTACTTTTGGTTGAATATAATAAAATTGTTTTTGTAATGAGAGATTACTTTTTGTAAAGAAAATGTATAGTTAAGAAACAAAGAAATGTCTTTATTCATATACCTTTTCAAAAACAAAGGTTATTAATAAAAAGAATGAAAACAAAAATGAATGTGACATATGAACAAAGCACCACCGACCCACCACAGGGTCGTTGCTTCAGAACACTACTTCTAGATGTGACATATGAACAAAGCACCACCGACCCACCACAGGGTCGTTGCTTCAGAACACTACTTCTAGAACCAGTTGGAGACCAAACTCATTGTAGTTGTAGTTGATTAACTTACAATAAATCAGCAAATGGTTTGTTCTGGCCTTGCTATTGTATGGACCTGTAACAGTTAGTACAATTATGCTATTTTAGTCAGACCTCAGCAGAGAAATAAACAAGCAAACAAACAACAAAAAGCTATAACACTATTGGAAAAGCTCTTTAGATTTCTGATACATCCGCCTTACTTTGTAAATAATGTGTTCCTGCCTTCATTCTCATTTTGAAGAATTTGTCTCAAACGCTGTTTCATTAGCTGAGTAGTAAGTCCTGCCAATGGAAGAGAGGTTTGAGGGAGACTAGCTCCTCCTCATGCCAATCAAATGACATAAACCCTCACTACCAGAAATACTTCTATAAATGCACTCGTATTTTGCGTTAATTTCTCATGTGCAATGTTGCAGCTTTAACATGTATGCAACTATTTATGAAGACTTGTGTTGTACCCGTAATCTAAAAAGGCATGTACGTACCTGGTACTGCAGTAGATGTGTGTATTGTGTTACTCTTTTCCGTATTAAGTTCAGTATTAATATCTTGGAAACCTAAAATGCAGGTTTCGCAAATAATGTAAAATAAGAAAAAAGATTTGTATCTATATTGGCACTTATGCTTTCAGTTTGTCATTGTTTTTGTTTTATTTTCTGTAACTATACCAAAGTTAACTGTACTTTACCCTCTTTAAATGTCTTATATAATGTACCATGTTAAGTTATGAAAACCATGCTGAACCTAGAGATAGATGTTTACATTGGTTCACAGTGGCTTTATTTATTAGCGTTGTAAGAACGTTGTTTAGTGGTTGGTTGTTACTGCATACCTAATTAACATTTCAAACACTTCTCTTCTCAAGCTGTGCACAAAGTGGTGATTGCTGTGTAAGTTTGTTAGACTTTTTAAGTTATGTATTTCACTAGACATTGTGTTGCAATGATCAACATCTTGGTTTAACTGAAACTTGGGGTAGCATTCTTTGCCGAGCCTTTGGTTTGAAGAAGAAAAAAAACTGCCCACAACATTGTACCAACGTTACAATAATTGTGCATGGGCGTTGCGGCGCTATTACCCTAACCTATATCTGAGAGTGACCATGACCTAGCTGTTTTCAGTAAATTAATCATTGTATGAGTTCAAACTGATTTTAATGTGCCAGTCAATTGATCTGGAGAGGTGGACGAAACAGCTGTATTTCCTTTTAAGCTTGAAAAGGTTATCAAAGTTTCATATCTATGTCAAGGCAGTAGTCACAGTGATACAATGAATGTGTTTGTTAACCTGTACAGTCCCATTTTGTGTCCTTTTATTTATTCATGTGTAAAGCTGTACAGACATGGACGACGAACATGGGAACCTGGATGTAACCTCATCATATTTGATACATACTARGTTTTTTTGAATGTTAAATTACTTATTTTTACTTTTGCATGTATATTTCTTTGTACAGAAATTAAGTTTACACATTACTTGCTGTAAATATTTGATTTAGTCCTCAGTTATTTTGCCATTAAACGTATGGAACATACCTTTGGAAGTTTTTTTAATATTTATGTATGTACAGTGCCTTCAGAAAGTATTCATACCCCATTACTTATTCTACATGTTGTGTTACAGCCTGAATTCAAAATGGATTAAATATGTTTTTTCTCTCACTCATCTACACACAATGCCCCATAATTAGAAAGTTAAAACATGTTTTTAGAAATGTTTTCAAATGTATTGAAAATGAAATACAGAAATATCTAATTTACATAAGTAGTCACACCCCTGAGTCTATACATGTTAGAATCACATTTGGCAGAGATTACAGTTGTGACTCTTTCTGGGTACGTCTCTAAGAGCTTTGCACACCTGGATTGTACAGTATTTTCCTATGACCAGAATACCCATAACGTGATGCAGCCACCACCATGCTTGAAAATATGAAGAGTGGTACTCAGTGATGTGTTGTGTTGGATTTGCCCCTAACATAACGCTTCAGGACATTAAGCTAATATCTTTGCCACATTTTTTTACATTTTACTTAAGTTCCTTATTGCAAACAGAATGCATGTTTTGGAGTCATTTTTATTCTATACAGGTTTCCATCTTTTCATTTAGGTTAGTATTGTGGAGTAACCATCCTCAGTTTCTCCTATCACAGCCATTAAACTCTAACTGTTTTAAAGTCACCATTGGCCTCATGGTGAAATCCCTCAGTGGTTTCCTTCCTCTCTGGCAAATGAGTTAGGAAGGACACCTGTATCTTTGTAGTGACTGGGTGTATTGATACACCATCCAAAGTGTCATTAATAACTTCACCATGCTCAAAGGGATATTCAATGTCTGCTTTTGAAAAATGTTACCCATCTACCAATAGGTGCCCTTCTTTGCGAGGCATTGTTTAACCTCCCTGGTCTTTGTGGTTGAATCTGTATTTGAAATTCACTGCTTAACTGAGGGACCTTACAGATATAGTAATTGTATGTGTGGGGTACAGAGATGAGATAGTCATTCAAAATCATGTTAAACACTATCATTGCACACAGAATGAGTCCATGCAACTTATTATGTGACTTGTTAAGCACATTTTTACTCCTGAACATATTTAGGCTTGCCATAACAAAGGGGTTGAAAACTTTATGACTCAAGACATTTCAGCTTTTCATTTTTTATTAATTTACGAACATTTCTAAAACAGAATTCCACTTCGACATTATAGGGTATTGGTATTTAATAGGGTATAGGGTATTTAATCTATATTAAATTCAGGCTGAAAAAGTCAAGTGGTGTGAAGGCACTGCAAATGGTGCAGACTTACCTAATTATAACCTTATAAACATTTATATCTGAGATCAACATGGTTGACAACGTTGTTGGTGACAGTTGTTGACAATTATTGAAGGAAATGGAATAAGAGGTGTGAATGGTGTCCACAATAACTGGATGTTTCTCATCAGAATCAGATCTCTATCGATGATAAACAAGATATGAGAAACCAGAGTGAGCGTCTGTGATCTTATCTCCAAGGTGCAGGCGTTGTGCAGTCAATTTGCACCAAAGATTATTCATTGGAAATGTGTTTGAAAAACTACTGAACTGTTCTTTCCCCCACATCTATTTCAACAGGCGCTACAAACCAAGGTCATTCATGATTTTTAGAATGATTACCAATTCATGTAGGTGTGATGTACATTTTCCTTTCAGACCACTTGGACTTAACTATGATGTTTGATGCCGGAAAAGATCATAGATGTTCACCCCATCCTTGGATTTGGTTAAGTTCAAGTCATTTTTTTATTAACTTAAAAAACTCAGCAAATGTCAATGAACTATTAATGTCCAAAATCATCTTCTTAACCTTATTGATTGCTCAAATTATGAATTGATCTTGAATTATATGTTTTGTTCAGTTAATCATGTTGTTCATGCAGAAAAAAGGAAATTTAACTCAATATTCTTGTAGCAATGTATCAAGTGTGGATGTTTTTGAAGTTACACATTTGACGGTTGTTTAGGGACAGTTCCTGTGTTTGTATTTAACCGAT
This sequence comes from Salvelinus sp. IW2-2015, assembly GCF_002910315.2. Taxonomy (NCBI): domain Eukaryota; kingdom Metazoa; phylum Chordata; class Actinopteri; order Salmoniformes; family Salmonidae; genus Salvelinus; species Salvelinus sp. IW2-2015. Next base: position 7,807,872 of record NC_036845.1, read on the forward strand.
GTGTGGCACATGTTCTTCCCTTCTGCCTTATCAGGTGTGAAATCAACAGAGCTGTTCTTAGAGCGAAAGTAGCAGCTGCTTTGCATGCACCCACAGCTACTGAGGCATCTCAGCAAGCTCAGGTGATCTTCAGAGATTTTATCTCAGTAGGGAGACCGAATCCTGTTTTCAATGTTTACACACACACACTCAAACGCACACACTGGCTTCGCCACTAGAGGSCATACTGAGCTGGTGTTTAATAAGTGCATCGTGACAATTCTGAACCTTGTGTCAGTCAATTACAGCAAGACGCTCTGGATGGTAACAACATATGGACATCTTTATAACTGTATCTTGTTGTATATTTGCTGACCATGACTGAAAAAAATATACACATATATAAAACTCAGCAAAAAAAGAAAAGTCCCTTTTCAGGACCCTGTCTTTCAAAGATAATTTGTAAAAATACAAATAACTTCACAGGTCTTCATTGTAAAGGGTTTAAACACTGTTTCCCATGCTTGTTCAATGAACCATAAACAATTAATGAACATGCACCTGTGGAATGGTCGTTAAGACACTAACAGCTTACAGACGGTAGGCAATTAAGGTCACAGTTATGCAAACTTAGGACACAAAAGAGGCCTTTTTACTGACTCTGAAAAACACCAAAAGAAAAATGCCTGGAGTCCCTGCTCATCTGCGTGAACGTGCCTTAGGCATGCTGCAAGGAAGCATGAGGACTGCAGATGTGGCCAGGGCAATAAATTGCAATGTCCGTACTGTGAGACGCCTAAGACAGCGCTAAAGGGAGACAGGACGGACAGCTGATCGTCCTCTCAGTGGCAGACCACGTGTAACAACACCTGCACAGGATCGGTACATCCGAACATCACACCTGCGGGACAGGTACAGGATGGTAACAACAACTGCACGAGTTACACCAGGAACGCACAATCCCTCCATCAGTGCTCAGACTGTCCACAATAGGCTGAGAGAGGCTGGACTGAGGGCCTGTAAGCCTGTTGTAAGGCAGGTCCTCACCAGACATCACGGCAACAACGTCGCCTATGGGCACAAACCCACCGTCGCTGGACCAGACAGGACTGGCAAAAAGTGCTCTTCCCTGAGTCGCGGTTTTGTCTCACCAGGTGTGATGGTCGGATTCGCATTTATCATCGAAGGAATGAGCGTTACACCGAGGCATGTACTCTTGAGCGGGATCGATTTGGAGGTGGAGGGTCCGTCATGGTCTGGGGTGGTGTGTCACAGCATCATCGGACTGAGCTTGTTGTCATTGCAGGCAATCTCAACGCTGTGCGTTACAGGGAAGACATCCTCTTCCCTCATGTGGTACCCTTCCTGCAGGCTCATCCTGACATGACCCTCCAGCATGACAATGCCACCAGCCATACTGCTCGTTCTGTGCGTGATTTCCTGCAAGACAGGAATGTCAGTGTTCTGCCATGGCCAGCGAAGATCCCGGATCTCAATCCCATTGAGTACTTCTGGGACCTGTTGGATCGGCGGGTGAGGGCTAGGACCAATCCCCAGAAATGTCCTGGAACTTGCAGGTGCCTTGGCAGAAGAGTGGGGTAACATCTCACAGCAAGAACGGTCAACTCTGGTGCAGTCCATGAGGAGGAGATGCACTGCAGTACTTAATGCAGCTGGTGGCCACACCAGATACTGACTGTTACTTTTGATTTTGACCCCCTCTTTGTTCAGGGACACATTATTCAATTTCTGTTAGTCACATGTCTGTGGAACTTGTTCAGTTTATGTCTCAGTTGTTGAATCTTGTTATGTTCATACAAATATTTACACATGTTAAGTTTGCTGACAATAAACACTGTTGACAGTGAGAGGACGTTTCTTTTTTTGCTGAGTATATATACACAACCGTTCAAAGGTTTGGGGTCACTTAGGAAAGAAAAGCAAATTTTTATCCATTAAACATAACATCAAATAACATCAAATTGATCAGAAATACAGTGTAGACATTGTTAATGTTGTAATTGACTATTGTAGCTGGAAACGGCTGATTTTTTTATGGAATATCTACATAGGCGTACAGAGGCCCATTATCAGCAACCATCACTCCTGTGTTCCAATGGCATGTTGTGTTAGCTAATCCAAGTTAATCATTTTAAAAGGCTAATTGCTCATTAGAAAACCCTCTTGCAATTTTGTTAGCACAGCTGAAAACTGTTGTTCTGTTTAAAGAAGCAATAAAACTGTCCTTTAGACCAGTTGAGTATCTGGAGCATCAGCATTTGTGGGTTCGATTACAAGCTCAAAATGGCCAGAAACTAATAACTTTTTTTTTGTGTCAGTCTATTCTTGTTCTGAGAAATGAAGGCTATTCCATGCGAGAAATTTCCAAGAAACTGAAGATCTCGTACAACGCTGTGTACTACTCCCTTCACAGAACAGCGCAAACTGGCTCTAACCAGAATATAAAAAGAAGTGTCACCAGCAATGCACCCCCACACCATCACACATGCTTCACGGTGGGAACTACACATCCGGAGATCATCCGTTCACCTACTCTGCGTCTCACAAAGACACGGCGGTTGGAACCAAAAATATCAAATTTGGACTAATCAGACCAAAGGACAAATTCCCCAAAGCCAACACCTCCTTTGGCCGCCTTTCCTTCCAGTTCTCTGCTGCCAATGACTGGAACGAATTGCAAAAATCACTGAAGCTGGAGACTTATATCTCCCTCACTAACTTGAAGCGTCAGCTGTCAGAGKAGCTTACCGATCGCTGCAGCTGTACACAGCCCATCTGTAAATAGCCCATCCAACCAACTACCTACCTCGTCCCCATATTTGTTTTAGTTTTTCTGCTCTTTTGCACACCAGTATTTCTACTTGCACATCATCATCTGCACATATATCACTCCAGTGTAAATTGCTAAATTGTAATTACTTCGCCACTATTGGCCTATTTACTGCCTTACCTCCTTACTTCATTTGCACACACTGTATACAGATTTTTCTATCGTGTTATTGACTGTACGTTTGTTTATCCCATGTGTAACTCTGTGTTGTTGTTTGTGTCGCACTGCGTTGCTTTATCTTGGCCAGGTCGCAGTTGTAAATGAGAACTTGTTCTCAACTGGCCTACCTGGTTAAATAAGGTGAAATAAAAAATTTAAACAATTCTTAGACTCCAACCATCTGCCTCTGGGTCTCGCCTTGTGCCCTTATATTTTAGGTGTTTGAGAACCATGTGCTTTTTTCCCCCCATCATGGAGCCTGTCATGTGATAAGTTGGATTTTGTTGGTCTCAACATGTATAGAATCAAAGTTAACCTTATCTGTTCCGTCTCACTAAAGAACCATGTAAAACTTTTTAGCAGACATGACATAGGGCGATGGGCATTCCATGAATAGGAGGATCATAGTATAAATACATAGTTATTGTATACATTACATAGAGTATATAGAGCATGTGGGCTGAGTAGGCAAAAATATATAAAAAAGTAACATCAAGCAAAGTATATCTTTGTAGTTGAGGCACTATGCCTTTTTAGTGTTTTATAGCGCCGTCTCCTCTCCTAATGTACTAAGAAAAAAGAATGTAGATACATACATTGTACAGTGGGCTCCAAAATTACTGGCACCCCTGACTGGCAATGTACAAACAATACTTAAAAAAATATAAACAATATAATTATAGAGAAACTCAAAATACCAACATGAGAAATACTGTACTTTATTAATGTTTCAATGGAACCCACCAAAATCATACAATTATTTAATACAAAATACATTTCACCAAAATCAAGGTTTCATAATTATTGGCACTCCTCATTTAGTACTTAGTGCCACCACCTCTGACAGGGATAACAGCATGGTCTTTTCCTGTAATGTTTGACAAGGTTAAGGAACACATTTGGAGGGATTTTGGACCATTCCTCTATGCAGATCCTTTCAAGATCTTTCACATTCTTGGGTTTGCGTTTATCAACTGCCCTCTTCAACTCAGTCCACAGGTTTTCGATTGGATTGAGGACCGGTGACTGATGGCCATGGCAGAACATTGATTTTGTTGTCACAGAACCATTTCTGTGTGGATCTTGAGGTCTGTTTTGGGTCATTGTCTTGTTGGAAAGTCCATCTACGGCCAAGTCCCAGCCTTCTGGCAGAGGCAACTGCCAGATTGTCAGCAAGAATTGCCTGGTACTTGGTGGAATTCATTATGCCATCAATCTTAACCAGTGCCTCTGGACCTCTGGAATTAAAACAGCCCCAAAACATCACTGACCCACCACCATATTTCACCGTGGGTATGAGGTGCCTCTCCTTGTATGCATCTCTGTTTCGACGCCAAACATGCRGATGCTGTATCTGACCAAAACGTTTAATTTTGGTCTCATCTGACCAGAGCACCTTCTTCCAATCATAATTTAAATGACGTTTGGCAAACTCCAAGCGCTTGCGTCTGTGTCTTGGGGTCATTAAGGGCTTTCTTCTGGCAACCCTTCCAAAGAGCCTGTGGTTGTGGAGGTGGCGTCTGATGGTGCTTTTTTAAACCTGGTGACCCCAAGACACCACCAAGGCCTGCAATTCTTTCACAGTGATTCTTGGGAATTTTGTTGCTTCTCTCACAATCCTCCTCCCTATCCTGGGGGGCAAAATGCATTTGCTTCCTCTACCCGAAAGGATTTAAACTGTTCCATATCTTTTGAATTTTTTAATAATTGCCCTGACAGTGCTCAGTCATATATTCAATCGGTTGTGGATCGTCTACGACCATCTGCCCCTTTTGAACTGCTAGTTCTTTTGTTTTCTTCATGGTGTTGGATGACAAAGGGATATTGCATGCGTGTTACCTCATTTTTATACCCTAGTGAAAAAGGAAGTGATGTAATGGCTCTATATAGTTCCTTAACACTTAGATAAACTTAAATAAGTGGTATTTAATTCCTGGTTTCATTTTGGTAGATGTTATTTACAATAATATTTAAMGGTGCCATTAATTGTGAAACCTTGATTTGGAGGATATTGATTTTTAATTAAATCAATAAATGATTTTGGTGGGTTCCATTGAAACATTAATAAAGTATTTTTCACATGTTGGTATTTTGAGTTTATCTCTATAATTATATTGTTTATATTTTTTTAAGTATTGTTTGTGCATTGCCAGTCAGGGGTGCCAGTAATTTTGGAGCCCACTGTACATACTTTTAAAGAAAGACTGCCACTTAAGTACTGTGGTTGGTTGTATTACCTTATAAATTAAGTATAGTGGCTGGTGGGGGTCTACTTAGGGTGAGTGGGTCTTCTGAAATGGGATGAGTGGAGGCCCCATGCACACCTCAAGTGTCTGATGCCCTCCCAGTCACCCCATCCCTCTCCACCACCTCCTTCTTGTTCTCCCCTCTTTACTCAACCTAAGCCAAGATTATCCCCACCTCCCATCTTTACTCCCCCTTACCCCCCCAAGCCAAGCGTATCACCACCTCCCGTACTTGCCCTCCCTTACCCACCAAGGTCTAGTATATCCAAACCTCTGTCTTTCCTCCCTCCCTTCTTCCAAACACATGTACACCCCTCTATACATCTACTTACTCATCAATTCTCCTTCATTCACACACAACATATACCCTATGCCGCCGCACACCCATTCTCTCCTGCCCTCCTACAAGCATTCATATTCACCATCCCTCACACTCCCATTCATATGCACAGACACATACCCACACATACACCCATTCACACCCTCTTGCCCTCTTGCACACACACACGCACACGCACACATACATCCATATAGCAATTATGACAATTATTGACTTACATGCCATATTTCCTCTTTTATATTACTTAGGGACAAAAGAGTCTAGATTGTATTGATGGGAGGGATTTACGATAAGTTAGTCTTGGACACCGCTGTATGTAGCCTAGTGTGCTTATCCGTTTTATCCGCTTCTGTTTCTTCTCAGTGCAATGAGCTCTCTTTCAACTGGAAATGTTTCCTATAATGTTCAGGGCTTCATCAGCACTTGGCCCTTCCATACCTGCAGTACTGCTGGGAATTTAGTTGAGAGTTAATTCCTTTTTACTCCAGTGACTGTCTGATTGCTGGCAGATTTTCCTCAGCCAAGTAGACAGGTTCCGGACGAATCAAATGGACTGGCCCTGGACCTTAATCTCCTTTCCCCCCTGTGCCCTCAGAATGTTGACTTTGATTTAAGATGACTATGCGAGGGTGTTTAGCGRTCTTCTGCTTCGTGCTGATCCGATGGCATTCCTGAAGATCCTGCGGTGATCCATCCACGCCAAGCACCTCCGATATCAGCTTGATCACATAGCTGGAAAGGTCCCCTTTTCCCTCATCCTCCGGTAGGGACAATATTCTCATATGATTTTGTCTCGATCAGTTTTTTAGCTGATCCAGTTCATCTTCTAAAGTTTGCACCTTTGTTTCCAGAAGGCCAAGTTTGTTGTCTTGTTKATCCATGCGCCCTCCATGTATGCATGTCTGACATGAGACTCTACTTTCCTTTCGAGCAAATGTACTTTTTCAACAACATATTGTAGCAGTTTGTTTGTTTTGGTGAGCATTGAAAGCATTTTTCCCCCCTGGATATCATTCAGCTGTTTATTGCTCTCATTTACATCTCCAAGTTGTTCTTTGTCTTCTCCACTAAGGGAAGCCACGGCGTGTTGGGTTAGAGTCTCAGAGTTGCTTTACTCACAGATTGGTTTGCTGTTGTGTATAACTGACCGCTCACTCTCTCCCGGTTACTTGTGGATATAATGATCTATCGGTTTTAAAGGCTTAATTTAAAAGATGTTGTCCGGATTTGACATATTATCATGGTTTTGACGGTAGAAAACTGAGCTATTATCTTCCAATGCGTCCCATCGGTATGTGCATGTGCCAAAAGTCACACAAATGTAAAATACAATGATATACAAACGATGCAACCAAAYAATAATACAAACAATAAAACAAAATCATTATGTGTGTGTCCCTCACATTAATTGTTTTTATCAGTTTATTAAAGGTTTGTCCGAGCAATTGGAGATGGAAGGGAGTTCCATGGCTCTCGATAAACTGCGCATTGCTGTGAATTCTTTTAGGACTTGAGGACTGTAAAGAGTCTTGTGGGCATGTCTTGTGGGGTATGTAGGGGTATCTGAGTTCAATGTTATTTGATTATGCAGACTGTCACGCCCTGACCTTAGAAACACGTTTTATTTCTCTATTTGGTTAGGTCAGGGTGTGATTTGGGGTGGGCATTCTATGTTGTCTATTTCTTTGTTTTTGGCCGAGTATGGTTCCCAATCAGAGGCAGCTGTCTATTGTTGTCTCTGATTGGGGATCATACTTAGGCAGCCCTTTTCCCACTTTCTGTGTGGGATCTTGTCTTTGTTTGTTGCATGGGTTGCACTCCTAAGTGTTTTGTTCGTTGAGTTGTTTACTGTTTTTTTTGGTGGAACATTTTAATAAAGAAAATGTACTCCTACCACGCTGCACCTTGGTCTCATTCGAACGACGGATGTAACAGAAGATCCCACCACCAACGGACCAAGCAGCGTGGTCAGGAGGACTGGACCTGTGAGGAAATCCTGGAGGGAGCAGGACCCTGGACAAGGGCCGGGGAGTATCGCCGTCCGAAGGAGGTGATTGAGGCAGCGAAAGCGGAACGGCGATGATACGAGGAGTTATACCAACAAGGCAAGCACGAGAGGCAGCCCCCAAAAAATGTTTAGGGGAAGACTTAGCTAATAGGGTTAAGGTTAGGGTTAGGGGAAGGCTTAGCTAAAAGGGTTAGTGGAAGGCTTAGCTAACATGCTAAGCAGTTGCAAAGTAGGTAAAAGGAGTAAGTAGTTGAAAAGCTGCTAATTAGCTAAAATGCTAAAGTTGTCCTCGATGAGATTCGAACTCCCACCCATCCACCCCGACCAACCACCCTACTTTCTTTTTTGCCTTAAGTAACTGTCTGGTTTATGTAACCATACCAAACGTTACATATCATACTAATTTGGGTGTCCCTGATTTACATTTACTATGTTACGTCTAGTCTATGAGACCAGGCTGGCTGATCAAATGTAATAGTAGTACTAGTAGCAGTAGCTACATAATGTGGGGCTGACTCAAAAATGATCAAATATGATATGGACGGTGTTCTTGTATAAGAGTATGAATTTATGAAAAGATTCCACCTCTTTCCTATAGGCCAAAGTTTCAAAGTTTATTTACCACATGCACAGGATACAACAGGTGTAAAACAGTACAGTGGTGTATGAACGACCTAGCCTGATGTTCTTTGGAAAGCTATCTCAGGAATTGATAAATATACCCAAGTGAGCGGACATCTAAGGCAATTGATTCATGAATGGTTCACACCTGATAACCCCAATTGCTCTTTGTGCCCACTCCCATATCCTGTCATTTTGTATTTATTTGTGATTGTAACACATATACAGGTAGACCAGAGAAGCCACATCACCGATTGGCAATTGACTGGCAACCTTAGAAGCACCTGCTGCTCACTGGTTGTGTAACCGGTGTGAAATGGCTAGCTAGTTAGCGGTGTGCGCTAGTAGCGTTTCAATTGGTGCCGTGACCCAGATCACTGGTTGCTGCGGAAAAGGAGGAGATCAAAGGGGGGTGAGTGTAACCGGTGTGAAATGGCTAGCTAATAGCATTTCAATCTGTGACTTCACTCACTCTGAGACCTTGAAGTAGTTGTTTTCCTTGCTCTGCAAGGGCCGTGGCGTTTGTGGAGCGATAGGCAACGATGCGTCGATGTTGTTGATGTGTGCAGAGGGTCCCTGGTTCAAGCCCAGGTAGGGGCGAGGAGAGGGACAGAAGCAAAACTGTTACAGGTGCTCATATACAAAAGTTGTTCCTGATTAAATAAATGTTTTACCTACTCACTGGAGAAGTCTGTTTAGCCAAAACATCTTTGTACGCTATCCTGATTCAGTAAAATGTATTTTATTTTAAATTTTTATGAAGTCATCTTTGTGACATCCTTTTGAGTGTGGACCCATCACAATTGCTTCCTTATCTGATGCTTTGTAGTGAAATGTAACTTTAAAAAAATATTAGCATGTGTGCAAGTTTTGTCCTTTGTTGGTTAGAGTTCTTTGTTGGTTATCTGTAATTACATTAGCAGTATCAGAGCATGACCTTCCCACAGATTTAAAAGCTCTGCCTGCAATAAGCTCTTTTTGAAACAAGTTCAGTAATACTGCTTCTTGCTAAATTGTGCAAAAATGTTTACATGGCACAATCCTCTGTCTTTGTGTTTCTTTATTTTCATTATCTTACCCAAAAAATACATTGTTGTGGATTATATTGTCATATGTGTGAAGTTGTGGTTTTATATCGCCATGTAGGCCTGTCAACAGGAAGCGGTAAACAGCTATCTATCTGTGTGTGTTTAGATCACTGGGCTGTTTTAGACTGTAGCCACAGTCCCTATAGTAGGTGAGCCTATTCTAATAGAACTAAGTATACCAAAGGACAGTTAATAATTTCTTCCTTTCAGGTCCAGTTCCAGGCATAAGCTACATCAGCGGTCGCTTAGGGCCCCCGGAAAGCGTTACGTCTGGACAAAACCTGACACCATCCCTACGGTAAAGCATGGTCGTGTCAGCATCATGCTGTGGGGATGTTTTTCAGCAGCAGGGACTGGGAGACTAGTCAGGATCGAGGGAAAGATGAATGGAGCAAAGTACAGAGAGATCCTTGATGAAAACCTGCTCCAGACCGCTCCGGTCTTATCGTTCCCTTCCTGCCACAGCTTGGGGTGAAGGTTCACCTTCCAACAGGACAATGACTCTAAGCACACAACCAAGACAACGCAGGAGTGGCTTCGGGACAAGTCTCAATGTCCTTGAGTGGCCCAGCCAGAGCCCGGACATGAACCTGATCGAACATCTCTGGAGAGACTTGAAAATAGCTGTGCAGCAACACTCCCCATCCAAACTGACATACTGTAGCTTGAGAGGATCTGCAGAGAAGAATGGGAGAAACTCCCCAAATACAGGTGTCCCAAGCTTGAACCGTCTTACCCAAGAAGACTCGAGGCTGTAATCACTGCCAAAGGTCCTTAAACAAAGCACTGAGTAAAGAGTCTGAATATTTATTAACGTTTTTTTATTTTGAATACATTTGCAAAAAAATACAAATAAACTTTTGCTTTGTCATTATGGGGTATTATGTGTAGATTGATGACGAAAAAAATCAATTTAATCCACTTTTAAATAAGGCTGTAAAGTAACAAAATGTGGAAAAAGTCAAGGGGCCTGAATACTTTCCGAATGCACTGTATATATACAGTATATATATTTATATATAAAAAAAAAAGGTTTAGGAACTCTGGTCTCAACTTAATATTGAGAGTAACAATAGTAGAATACAGCAGGTCCAATTTCAAAATTTGGTTGTGCATCAGCAGTTTTTCTCTTGTTATGTCAGTCACTGAAAATCACTCAATTAGCCATGTCAGCTACCAATTTTTGGATAGTTAGTCTAGCCAGCTATCTAAACTTGTAGTAATTTTGGCCGAATACCGACCGGGCATGCAGAGCACTTGCCCAGGGGCTCTGACCTCCAGGGGGCCCCCATAGGTTTTCTTAGTCATTCTCACTCAGATATGATATTAGCATGGCATAAATCATTACAAAATGTGACATTTGCTTTAAAATGCACTTTTTTCTCTCTCACCATGGCAAAGTGAGTAGAATTTCAAGAAATGTGTTATAAAATTGCAACGTTTTCTCTCCGCCCAATGGCAAAATAGCAGAAAACTTACAACATTTTCTTCACACACCATGGCAGAATGTGTAGAATTGCATGAAATTAACTTTAAAACAAAAACAATTGTCTCCACATTTTGGGGGCCACTAAAATATTTTCTTGCGAGGTTTGGGGCCCTCCAACTAAATCTCGCTTAGGGCCCCCAAAATGCTAGAGCCAGCCCTGTATTGTTTTACTGTAGGTATTTACTCACTTCAAGAAAAAAATGGTTGGTTTAAGGTTGGTGTGTGCTTCTGGGCAAAGCGCAGTTTTAAGTATTAAATATCATAGCAGGTAAATCAGACGAATGTGTTAAAGTCTAAATGTCATCTGCATCCCCATTATAATGATATATAAACATGTTATATAAGACATGTTACAATACTGCAGTGAATCACATTAGGATTAGATTTTGTGTACACATTGTAAGGCACAAGCGGTGTCTCACTCTTTGTGGTGAGATTGCTAACAGGTGTAAGAGATATCGGTCTGTGGCGGCACCATCATTCACACATTCTCTAGCACTGACACATGGGYACATCTAGGTCATTGAGTATATCCTGATTACATTATCTTGACAGTACTTTAATTTGAATAATTTGCTACATGCAACAGGGGATGAAGTTACTGTAATACATTTATTTACATAGAATCAAAAAGTATCACTMTATTTACATAGGAAACGTGTGCTAGCAGATTTACAATACATTTTAAAAGAAAATGATGACTTTGCAAAATGTGCCAAAGATATTCAAATAGATATACTGTACTAGAGAAAATACTGTACAAAGGGAAATTAAATGGTTTGTGGAATTTATATTGATTGGGTTGATTTCTGTAAAAATCAACCCCCTGGTGTGAAACTCTGAGATGAGTGACAATTTCCTGACTTTGCCATGCACCTGAATCAGAGCCTATTATTTTCGGATGATTGCATTTGAAACTGGATTTGGTATTTACATATGTATTGGAATGAACAGTACATGTGATGTTAGATGTATTTGTCTTTGCAGTTAAGTTTCTGTTCACACGTCAATAGACCTCTCGTCCACGCTAGTGGTCTGTGAGTAGACAGATCCTGTCCTCGAGGCTCTGAAGTCCCAGGGCAGGTAGTTCTTCATGAACTGACACATCCTGCAGGGAGCCTTGTTAATCAGTCTTATGAGAGGCCTTCTAAACTTCTGCCCCACAAACACATAGAGGATGGGATTCAGGCAGCTATGGGAGTAGGCCATGGCCTCTGTGATCTGTAGAGTGAGTCTGATGGCTTTGCTACTCTCACAGCTTAAGTAGACCTCACTTAACTCCAAGGCCTTGAAAAATGACGTCATGTTGTACGGAGTCCAGCAGCAGACAAACACCACAACCACAATGAGAATGAGTCTGATGGCCTGCTTTTTGGAGGATGGACAACTGAGCAGCCTTCTCACTATCTGTGTGTAGCAAAACCCCATGATGACGAGGGGGATTAACAGACCAAGTGTGTTCATTTTGAAAAGGCCAAAAATTCCCCAAGTGTGTCCATCATAGACAGGGCGACAATTTTCTTTCTCGTTGTGTTTCTCCACTTTAAGAAACAGTGCCTCAGGAAACGAGGCCAGGAATCCAGCCAGCCAGGTCACGACAGCAGCGATGGCCCCGTACTTCCGTGTTCTGGCTCTCATGGCGTACACAGCATGGACTATGGCCAGGTACCTGTCCACACTCATCAGGGTGACGAAGAAGATGCCACTGTAGAAGCTAATGTGGTAGGCGCCGAGTACCACTTTGCACATGACGTCACCAAACACCCACTGATCTGTAGCGTGGTGGGCCAGGAAAGGCAAGGTGCAGACCAGGAGCAGGTCAGCCAAGGCCAGGTTCAGGAGACACACATCGGTCATGCTGCATAGTTTCACCCCCATCAGGATGACCCACAAGACCAGAACGTTCCCCAGAAACCCCAGGATGAAGAAGAGGGAGTACAGCACTGGCAGGAAGCTGGCTCCGTGTGGCTTGTACTTGCAAACACCATCGTCATAGACACCATAGTCGTATGTGGTTTCTTCAGATGCGTCTGCAAAATGTGTGCTGTAAAAGATCAGACGAGGAGAATGAACCAAGCAGCAATGATAAGAATGAGCACATTCTTAAAGCCACAATCTGAAAGTTGTGCTTATTATCAAAATGTGGTACACCAACAACAATATTTACAGTACAATGGAGTAAATGCAAATAGTACTTTATTTCTATGAGCAACATTTCATTTTTGAAAACATGATCAGAAATCTTGTATCACCAATTGTACTCTTTCCTCAAAATGTGTGTTTCTAAAAGTCAAGACATTTTAGACCTTAACTTACCCATATGCATAACTGGATGAATTCCAATTCTCAACACTCACAGAGCTGAAGGGAATGGTCGTGGTGTTCCCCCTGAAATTCATTACCAATGATTTGAGCTTCTCAATTACAGGCGCATGTATCAATGGCCCATTTTGTACAGCATAAAATATGACATTACATTATTTACAGCAATGATGTAATCATTATAAGTTATTATGATAAATGTATTAATTGATGACACTATTAATATTCAAATAGAGCTATTTGTCAAATAAAACATATAAAGTCCCACCTTGCCGTGGTGTGAACAGGATATCCAGTGATATTCATCCCTGAAATAAAATGTAAAAAATGACCACTGAAATGGTTTTGATTTATTCATTGCTAATTACAGGACTGCAATTAATTTTATGAAATTTGCTAATAAAATTACATTAAAAAAATTAATAAATGAAAATAACTTGAATGGCAAGTGTTGAAGTGTTGAAGATTCAAGATACTGTACAACACTATGCACAGAAGAGTAACTTTTGCAAAGCATCCTAAAGCCAACCCTCACATTCAGTAAGCATAATATACTCACTGTCAAACTGGGTTGAGTTGTCTCTCTGAGTGTGACACTAGTTCTGGGGGCCGCAGTGACTCTTAACAAGGTGGGTGATCAAGGGAACCTATATCTGCAGGGTTTTTTTCTCCAACAGATGTGTTTGGCAGGGGTGGGGGGTGGTGTGGGCGGGTAGATGTGGCCAAACTATACTGCATAGCTGAGTGCAGATTTAAGTCCAAAAGGCATGCATTTGTACCTGCACATTCCCTGTGCATCATGAATGCTTGGACCACTACAGGAAGCTGGAGGAATCCATGCTGCATGTTTAGTTTATTGAACACTGTGGACCCTTTTTCAAGATCATTAATGTKTTATCTTTTTTGAACAGAGGAGTGCCACTACTCCCAAAAGCTTGATCTGTGCAGCAGACATGCAGACCAAGCAGGATATCCTGTAGAAGACGCATACTCATAGTGTTGCTCAGGCAACTAACTTTACTGAGAAGTGGTTAGCTGAAGACTGAAATAATTTTGAGTCATGACTGAGAGATGCATTAGTTCTAGCATCATTGCTAGCATTCAATTGTCAAAATATGGTGACTGCTGATATACTTCCTGTCTTTGAACAATTAAAATCGATTTTATGATGACTAGATTGATATGTGTGTTTTCTGGATCCAAACAATTCTAAGTAAACCTACTGTAAAGACGATTTGAGCCTATTGACAGATATAGCAGGATTGTTGTCTGTCTCATCTTTGAATTTAGCATCTTCAACTGAATAAAATATATTGTGGTGCAGATTGGATTATAGGGGGGTACAGCAGCAGCATAAAATGACAACACAATGCAGAATAAATATGTTTCAGCACAACAAAATTCACAGGCTTATTTATTGAGAAACCCCCCCAGAAAGGAACACAAATACCTACTCAGCCAACAAAGTTCAAAATAATTCAAAAGGTCAAATTCCTGATTTGATGTCCAAGTTCAAGTTAATACCAAAACAGGTCCTCAATCAAAGGAGGGTCAAAATTCTACCAAAATAATATTTGGCCAGCAAATGTAGCCAATGAGTAGCCAGATAGCCACCGGCCATCCAGCAGCAGTCCTCTGGCCACAACCCTGCCCCTGGTTGTGTTTCAATGTTATAACAAAAATGTGTATATACAATAAGAATACAATTTTGATAATCTCTATGCAAAACATATTGATATTATGCTATAGCAAAAATMTGTGCAGGCCTGTACTGTACATGAAATAAGTACATGGGTAATCAAAACATCCCATCCCAACAGCCCATCACCCTTTAGCAAATAGTCATCAAAATACATTTWAAGTTAAATATTATACAGTTACACTTAATTTATATGCAAGTCTGTGTTCAGAAGAATACTTCATTATTCCATACGACACAGAAATTGGTCTTCTGCTCTACTTGCTGCTTTCCAACTGAAGTGTTTTTTGTCAATGAAAATGCATCAAATAGGTTTTCAGCAATGTACTGCTGAAAGACGATACTTCCAATCACACAGGTGTGTTAGAAGTCTCGTTTTCTGATCCTCTGCTGCTCATCATTGCATGTTTGCTGAGCTTTTTACACAGCGGATATCTAGAGAGCACAGTGCCCAAACACTTTCTGAATTTCTCTCCTACAAAAGCATAAATGACTGGGTTGACACAGCAGTGAGCCAGCGCTATNGGATATCTAGAGAGCACAGTGCCCAAACACTTTCTGAATTTCTCTCCTACAAAAGCATAAATGACTGGGTTGACACAGCAGTGAGCCAGCGCTATGGTTTCTGTCACCTCCATAGCTGTATCAAGCTGCGTTGAAGRCTCACAGCTATTCCCAATGTCAAACATCTGAAGGGTCTGGAGGAAAACCACAACGTTGTAAGGGACCCAGGAGACTACAAACACACCCACGATGGCGAATATCAGTTTCATGGCCCTGTCTTTTTTGGAGTTCCTTAACCTCTGTAGTACAGTGAGAATACTGATGTAACAAAAGACCACTATGGGCAGACATAGGACGAGCCCCACTCCGTTTTCACCAAAATTCCTGAACAACTTCCATGTCTTCTCTGTGTCCTCTGGGTAAATCCGCTGGCAACTTGTACCACTGTTCTCGTCATTCTCCCTCACCACCGCTACGAAGATGGCCTCAGGGAGAGCAGCACTGATGGACGCTACCCAGACGATGATGCTCGCCAGCGCTCCGTAGCGCAGCGTCCTGGCCCTCATGGCGGCCACGGCGTGAACGATCGCCAGGTAGCGATCCACACTCATCAGGGTCACAAACAGGATGCTGCTGTAGAAGCCCACCTGGTAGACACCAGCCATGATCTTACATGGACTGTGCCCTTCAAACTCATGGCCCTGGGCTTGGTAGGCCCAGAGAGGCAGAGAGAGGGCGAGGAGCAGGTCAGATAGTGCTAGGTTCAGCAGACAGATGTCTGTCATGGTCTTCAGTTTCATGTACTTGAGGAGGACCCAGAGCACCAGACTGTTGCCTGTCAGACCCAGGGTGAACACCAGGTAGAAGAGAATGGGCTGGTAGATGGACCCTTGGGTTAGACTGGTGCCAGTGCTACAGGGGCTGCCATAGTTGTCATGGCCACAGTAATCGTCTGTGCTGGTGGCCTCAGTTGTGTTCATCTTACTGAGGAAAAAAGGATGGTGTGAATTGTTAGTTAACAATCAATGCTGTATTGTGTGCATCCTATTGTCATAGAGATCCTATTAAATTACTACTAGGGCTATGTCATAAACCCTCACATTTCCAGAATGGGTTTAAATGGAAGCCATATTGGTCAAGGAGAAATCCAAACCAGTCTTATTGGAATGAATGGCAGTAGAGGCATAATCCTGATTTTACATATGTGGAAATGTGATATCAGAAACACATGTTAAAGGCATATGATATTAGAAATTGTGCAATATAATTATTGTCAATCTAAAATATGAACATATAATTATAAATACAGTTTATAAGGGTTTTATGTCAAGTTTCTGTATAAATAGCCTCTAAAACCAGACCAGCCACCCAGACAGCTGATGAAACTGAGGAGTATTTCTGTCTGTAATAAAGCCCTTTTGTGGGGAAAAACTCATTCTGATTGGCTGGGCCTGGCTCCCCAGTGGGTGGGTCTATGCCCTCCAAGGCCCACCCATGGCTCCGCCCCTGCCCAGTCATGTGAAATCCATAGATTAGGGTCTAACAAATGTATTTAAATTGACTGATTTCCTTATATGAACAGTAACTCAGTAAAATCGTTGTTGCATGTTGCGTTTATATTTTTGTTCAGTAAGTATGTCAACAGTCTATAAATGTCACTATAGAAGTTGGTGCGGACAGCCCAGTACATCACTGGGGCCGAGCTCCCTGCCATTCAGGATCTCAATATGAGGCAATGTGAAAGGAAAATTGTTAGACTCCAGCCACCCAAGCCATAGACTCTTCTCTCTCCTTTCGGCACACCAAGTGGTACCGGAGCAACAAGTCTGACACCAACAGGCTCCGGAACAGCTTCTATCCCCCAAGCCATAAGACTGCTAAATAGCTAACAAAATGGCTACACAGACTATTTGCAATGAGCCTTTTATTGTATTTACATTTTTACACTGACTCTACACACTCACTCACACTGACCCTCCAACACACACACACACACCACACACACACACACACACACACACACACACACACACACACACACACACACACACACACACACACACACACACACACACACACACACACACACACACACACACACACACACACACACACACACACACACACCATTTGCTCACACACACATAACACACACACAACATTCATACTGACTACACACACGCATACACACTCACATAAAATCATCATATACACTGCTGCTACTCTGTTTATCATATATCCTGACGCCTAGTCACCTTACCCCTACAGTGGCTTGTGAAAGTATTCACCCCCCTTCGCATTTTTCCAGTTTGTTGTCTTACGACCTGGAAGTAAAATAGATTTTTGGGGGTTTGTATCATTTGATTTACACAACATGCCTACCACTTTGAAGTTGCAAAATATTTTTTATTGTGAAACAGACAAGAATAAGACAAAAAAAAAACAGAAAACTTGAGCATGCATAACTATTAACCCCCCCAAAGTCAATACTTTGTAGAGCCACCTTTTGCAGCAATCACAGCTGCAAGTCTCTTGGGTATATCTCTATAAGCTTGGCACATCTATCCACTGGGATTTTTGCCCATTCTTCAAGGCAAAACTGCTCCAGCTCCTTCAAGTTGGATGGGTTCCGCTGGTGTTACAGCAATCTTTAAGTCATACCACAGATTCTCAATTGGATTGAGGTCTGGGCTTAGACTAGGCCATTCCAAGACATTTAAATGTTTCCTCTTAAACCAATCGAGTGTTGCTTTAGCAGTATACTTAGGGTCATTGTCCTGCTGGAAGGTGAACCTCCGTCCCAGTCTCAAATCTCTGGAAGACTGAAACAGGTTTCCCTCAAGAATTTCCCTGTATTTAGCGCCATCCATCATTCCTTCAATTCTGACCAGTTTTCCAGTCCCTGCTGATGAAAAACATCACCACAGCATGATGCTGCCACCACCATGCTTCACTGTTTGGATTGGGTTCTCTGGGTGATGAGAGGTGTTGGGTTTGCGCCAGACATAACGTTTTCCTTGATGGCCAAAGAGTTCAATTTTAGTCTCATCTGACCAGAGTACCTTCTCCATATGTTTGGTCTCCCACATGCCTTTTGGCGAACACCAAATGTTTGCTTATTTCTTTCTTTAAGCAATGGCTTTTTTCTGGCCACTCTTCCGTAAAGCCCAGCTCTGTGGAGTGTACGGCTTAAACTGGTCCTATGGACAGATACTCCAATCTCCGCTGTGGAGCTTTGCAGCTCCTTCAGGGTTATCTTTGGTCTCTTTGTTGCCTCTCTGATTAATACCCTCCTTGCCTGGTCTGTGAGTTTTGGTGGGCGGCCCTCTCTTGGGAGGTTTGTTGTGGTGCCATATTCTTAAAAAAAAAAAAATAATGCATTTAATGGTGCTCCATGGGATGTTCAAAGTTTCGGATATCTTTTTATAATCCAACCCTTATTTGTACTTCTCCACAACTTTGTCCCTGACCTGTTTGGAGAGCTCCTTGGTCTTCGTGGTGCCACTTGCTTGGTGGTGCCCCTTGCTTAGTGGTGTTGCAGATTCTAGGGCCTTTCAGAACAGGTGTATATATACTGAGATTGTGTGACAGATCATGTGACACTTAGATTGCACACAGGTAGACTTTATTTAACTAATTATGTGACCTCTGAAGGTAATTGGTTGCACCAGATCTTATTTAGGGTCTTCATAGCAAAGGGGGTGAATACATATGCACGCAGCACTTTCAGTTTTTATTTTGTTATAATTTTTTTATAACAAGTTTTTTTCTTCATTTCATTTCATTTCACCAATTTTGACTATTTTGTGAATGTCCATTACATGAAATCCAAATAAAAACACATTTAAATTACAGGTTGTAATGCAACAAAACAGGAAAAATGCCAAGGGAGATGAATACTTTTGCTAGGCACTGTATACATATCTACCCCTACCACTCCAGTATCCCTGCACATTGTATACTGTATATGGTATTGGCTCTGACCCTGTATATAGCTTACTTACTTTCTCGTGTTCTTCTTATTTCTATTTCTCGTGTGTTTTTGTTCTACTTTACTTTATTTTATGGTACTACTGGTATCGATTACTGCATTGTTGGGAAAGAGCTTGCAAGAAAGGCATTTCACTGTACTTGTGCACTGTACTTGTGCACAATAAAACTTGAAAAGGTTTTTGTTTTCTTGGAAAGCTAGGAGTGCCATTATGTGATACAATATACGCACTTGTTGCATTTACAACGTGTCTAAGTCCTATCATCAACTGATATCAGCCAGTGTATGGATGTGGATTGACTGCATTGTTTGAATAGAATTTGAAAAATGTATGGAATCATTCCTCTCGAACTGTCTGGCTAGCTAGCTAACAAACATACAGTGCAGAAACATTCTTTAAATTCATTATTTTACACATATCTTATCCCCCCTGACCAAAATGGCTGGCTTTTATCCCATCATTAGAAGGTTAATGTCCATTCTAGTATTCTAGTTCCTAATTCTATGCCTTTTGTTCTGAATGGTTACCTGCACACAGCCAGAGATTATAAAATCGTATGTTACTTCAAATGTTAATGCTATTATTTGTCACTCATCCTCCAATGTACTCCATTATGGCATCATACTTGTATTACGTAATACTTTAGCAACATGTAAACTATAAGTTTACATGGTAACTGTGTTTTAACTTGGGTAATGATTCTTTCATATTAATTACAATGCTTTCAAATGAATCACAGAGTGTAATGATACATTTTAAAACACCATGATGACTGATGTGAAGAGAAATGGGTATTTCGAAACAACCGGTGGGAATTAACCTAATTTACATACTTGGAGATGACAAAGAAACAGCCCCTTATAATACATCTTCAGAAATCTTATGTCTAACAAGGCATTTATTACTGTCGTTGTCAAGGTTATGTAAGCTGAATACTGACTTTTTTTGTTTGTTCTAAGAACAGCTAAAAAGCCTTGACACGCTCATTATTTATTTTAAAAGCTGTTACCCCGTAGGGCCATATTAATGTACTAATACAATGTCTTGTTTAAAACAAAATGTTTCAAAATTAAAAAATAAKATTTTCAAAACTATACTTTTCCCCTCACAATGTATGTATTGACAGATACAAAAACAAGTATTGGATCTGAAGACTATTTCTACATCCTCTTTAATCCTAACCAGAATCAAACCACAACCCAAACCACAATCACCTGTTAAATACTAACACCCCCTGTTTACCGACCCCATTTTGTAGTTCCTGTGAGGCTAACACCCCTTCACAGACTGTCTATGCCTGCGTATATATTTGTAGGCTGTATGTCTATATGCACGCTATCATGAAGTTAAAATATATGTTATTTACCCCAATCTCTTCTTTTCTGATGTACAGGTTGAATGCTGTAACCTTCCCTCTGGTGACAACGTGTGTGCTGGTTGAAACAGTCTGGCCGGGAAACAACTCTTTTTCTCTACTCTATTCTTTTGTACCAATGACTGCAACTTTTTTCTAGTAAGGTGTGCTCTAGATAACTATTTTCTTTGCATTGCTGCATTGAGCAGGCTGAGGTGTGAGTGTGGGTTTCCTGTAATGGCCCTCTAACTAAATGTCTGGGAATGAGTGTGGGTGAGGGAAACATCACCAAACATACAGATATCTGTCACGCATGTAGATGCTGCTTTGAACTGCTCTTCAGATGMAAAGATACACATGAATAGAGTACATCTTAAACATCTTAGAAAGTAAATTCCGTAACTTTCATACCTGGAAGTAGTCCTGTGTGGGTTATGTCTGTAGTAGTAGAAGGAGGTTGAGATTAGAGAGTTAGGTTGGTAACAGAAGGGTTGCCGGTTTGAATCTCAGGGCTGACGGGGAAATCTGGTGCGAGTGTGCCGGCAACCACAGAGTTGCTGGCATCAGAACCTCATGTGCCGCCTGCTGCCGTTGTGCCCTTGAGCAAGGCACTTCATCTTTTACATGATTTAGGGGCACTGCTCTGGGCTTTTTCCAGCCTCTTGTGCTTATCTTACAATAGTTTGCTTCCATATTAGATGAGGTTTGACAATACGCGTTTCCTAGAAAGATTCGTTCAACAATGCATTTTCTGTGGTTTAACGAGATTGGCTGGCCATTTACTTTCCTTGACACTTCTGTTTTCTGAGTCTCACTTCCTTATTTCATGTAATCTATGTCAAGGCTATGTCCCTGTGTTGTTTTAGTTGTTTTGGTGTGAAGTGATGTTTCTCTGTGCATGTAGACCATGCTGAATAAGTTAACATCAAGAAAAGGTGCAGGTGGGAAATGTCACTGAACAAGATTTTCTAAATGCCCATTACATACAGAATATCTTATACCATGAACAAACTATCAAAAGTGTGGTTTGAAATAAAAAAGAAAACATGTTATTGAAGACAAGGTAAAAATTAAGACAAGGTAATCACAAATCCTAGCCAGTCATGTATATAAGTTTCATGCCACATCCTAGTGTGTTGTCTATTTACAAAACAGCAGTCTCAGCTTTTTTATTTGGTTTTTTTTTTTAAACAGACAGCAGTGTTGTGACATTTATTAGTCCCCCTCAAA
Source organism: Salvelinus sp. IW2-2015 (assembly GCF_002910315.2). Classification (NCBI taxonomy): domain Eukaryota; kingdom Metazoa; phylum Chordata; class Actinopteri; order Salmoniformes; family Salmonidae; genus Salvelinus; species Salvelinus sp. IW2-2015. Next base: position 7,829,754 of record NC_036845.1, read on the forward strand.
AAAACACAGCATAGCTTTGTGGTTAGCTTGTTAAAAAGCAAACGCCCCAGTCAGGTTTCTGTCACATTCTTAGAAGAAAAAAGCTATAACATACAAACTCAAAAATGGAAGAAAAAAGGTGAATCAATCTTTACATTTTTAACAAATATAACTATATGTACAGCGCATTCGGAAAGTATTCAGACACCTTGACTTTTTCCACGTTTTGTTACATTACAGCCTTCTTCTAAAATTGATTCAATAGTTTTCCCCTCATCAATCTACACACAATACCGCATAATGAAAAAGTAAAAACAGTTTTTTATTGCAAATTGAAAAAAACAAAAAACGGAAATATCACATTTACATAAGTATTCAGACCCTTTACTCAGTACTTTGTTGAAGCACCTTTGGCAGCGATTACAGCCTCGAGTCTTCTTGGGTATGATGCTTGGCACACCTGTATTTGGGGAGTTTCTCCCATTCTTCTCTGCAGATCCTCTCAAACTCTGTCAGGTTGGATAGGGAGCGTTGCTGCACAGCTATTTTCAGGTCTCTCCAGAGATTTTAGATCGGGTTCAAGTCCGGGCGCTGGCTGGGTCACTCAGGGACATTCAGAAACTTGTCCTGAAGCCACTCCAGCATTTTCTTGGCTGTGTGCTTAGGGTTGTTGTCCTGTTGGAAGGTGAACCTTCACCTCAGTATGAGGTCCTGAGCACTCTGGAGACGGTTTTCATTAAGGATCTCTCTGTACTCCGTTGATCTTTCCCTCGATCCTGACTAGTCTCCCAGTCCCTGCCGCTGAAAAACATCCCCACAGCATGATACCGCCACCACCATGCTTCACCGTAGGGATGGTGCCAGGTTTCCTCCAGACGTGACGCTTGGCATTCAGGCCAAAGAGTTCAATCTTGGTTTCATCAGACCAGAGAATCTTGTTTCCCATGGACTGAGAGTCCTTTAGGTGCCTTTTGGAAAACTCCAAGTGGAAAACTGTCATGTGCATTTTACTGAGGAGTGGCTTCCATTTGGCCACTCTACTATAAAGGCCTGATTGGTTTAGTGCTGCAGAGATGGTTGTCCTTCTGGAAGGTTCTTCCATCTCCACAGAGGAACTCTGGAGCTCTGTCAGAGTGACCATCAGGTTCTTGGTCACCTCTCTGACCAAGGCCCTTCTCCCTCGATTGCTCAGTTTGGCCAGGCGGCCATCTCTAGGAAGAGTCTTGGTGTTTCCAAAGTTCTTCAATGCTGCAGAAATGTTCCAGATCTCTGCCTCGACACAATCCTGTCCAACCTCATGGCTTGGTTTTTGCTCTGACATGCACTGTCAACTGTGGGATCTTACAGAGACAGGTTTGTGCCTTTCCAAATCATGTCGTAGCAATGTAATTTACCACAGGTGGACTCCAATCAAGTTGTAGAAACATCTCAAGGATGATCAATGGAAACAGGATGCACCTGAGCTCAATTTCAAGTTTCATAGCAAAGGGTCTGAATACTTGTGTAAATAAGGTATTTCTGTTTTTATTTTTAATAAATTAGCAAAAATGTCGAAATACCTATTTTCACTTCGTCGTTATTGGGTTTTGTGTGTAGATTGATGAGGTGTTGATGTTAAAAACATTTAATTTAATCAATTTTAGAATAAGGCTGTGACGTAACAACATTTGGAAAAAGGGAAGGGGTCTGAATACTTTCGAATGCACTGTACATAATGTCAATTTCTTTACTTTTTTCMCACTTCACACAATACCACATGAGGACACAACTAACACTCTTTAAAGGGATCTATCAACAAAGGAATTGGAGCATGTTAAGATACAAAAGAGCAACTGATATCTACAGTATCTACTGTAAGCATAGATTCACAGCTAGGGTTGCTGAGTGCCACACTTTCAAAGAAATCCCCCTTTTCCTTACATCTTTTACTGTCTTTTCCCTTCTCAGAGTTTTTATATTCGAATTGTGTCTGCATACAAGTCAAACTACAGCAGTTTTGTAGATGATATTTCAGAAGTCCTGGAATAGACTGAGATATTTCGTTCAGACAACCCACTAACATGAGGCCTGGCAAAGCACATTGGCATCCATTTTCTTAGTAACTTCAGGACAAGACTCATGAATTTCTGCCCTGCAAAGGCGTAGATGATCGGATTCAAACAACAGTGTGTGAACGCTAGCACCTCTGTCCACTGCATTGCCAGATCTATGTTCGTGTGAGTTGTACAGTCCCCAAAATAGCTCTGGGTCTCCAGATAACGCAGGAGAATGACCACATTGTATGGGGTCCAAAAGCAGAAAAAGACCACTAGTATGATGATTATCAGTTTGATGGCTTTGTGCTTTTTGGTGGTTTTGATATTGACTAACATCGGAACGATTCTGGAATAGCAGATCACCATGACGGAGAGAGGGAGAAGTAGACCCAAGACATTCATCTCTAAATAAGAAAACTGGCGCCACATGCTACCCTCTGGATACTCTGGTTTACATGTTGTAAGCCCGGACTCATTATTTACTTTTGTGAAGATGATTGTAGGCAGAGAGGCACAGAGACTGAGAGCCCACATGAACAGAGACAGAGTGACCCCTACTCTGACTGATCTGAGCCTGGCCATTTTGTGAGCGTGGACTATGACCACATAGCGATCCACTGTCAAGATCACCATGAAGAAGATGCTGCCATAAAACCCAAGCATGTACAGTCCGGTTACCAGTCGGCACATAAAGTCCCCCAGGAGCCACTCGGCTGCAGTGGCGTAGTGGGACCAGAAAGGCAGGGAGATGATGAAGAAAAGGTCAGACAGAGCCAGGTTGAAGAGACAGAGGTCTGTCATGCTTCTGATACTCCTAAACTTCACCAGGACACAGACAACCAGGCCGTTACCGATGAAGCCCACGATGAAGACCAGGCTGTAGAGTGTAGGCAGAAACACCCGTCCAAACTCCTTCACATTGGCATTGTTGCATGGCTCTGATCTATATAACCCTTCTGTATCATCGTAGTAGGAGGAATAGTTATAGTCTGTTATTGGCTCCATTTCCTTGTCTGTAGAAAGACAGAAATAGTATTGTTATTAGTCAAGGTGGTGTGCTTTCATTCAAAATCAACCTGAATAGTCAACGTGGCAATCTGCAGTTCAAACAATTAAAAAGGAGCCACCCCGCCACTGTTTGGTTAAACAGCTGAGGGATGGGGCTGGAGAAATGGAACCACTAATTCTAATAATAATTTTTTACTTGTTCAAGTTTGTAATGGAAATGTGTTTCTTGCATATCCTAACTCCCCCTGAGACACATGCAGGAGTGGGGTCACGGCCAGGGTCAACATTGGGGTTAAGTGTCTTGCTCAAGGGCACTGCGACAGATGTATAACCTTGTTGGCTCCATATTCATATACATACTGTAGCTATGGATGCAAAGACTGACCATCCATGAGATCAACACGATAGTTTTTAAGCTATACAGTGTTTGTTTACAAACAATGGAGTGAAACAATCTTATATTTTACATTTCTGTTGGCGTACAACAGTTTATATGAATGATAAGATATGTTTTACATTTATTTTATCTTTATTTATACAGGTTTTTTTCTCATTGAGATAATATCTCTTTTCCAAGAGAGACCTGGTCCAATAGCAGCAAGGGGAACAAAGTTTCAGACAAAACTTAGATACACTAACACAACATTAAACAAAACTTAGATACACTAACACAACATTAAACAAAACTTAGATACACTAACACAACATTAAACAAAACTTAGATACACTAACACAACATTAAACATAACTATAAACACACATACGGTACAACAATTACACATTACATTAAAAACACAAACATCTTGACTAAAAACAGCTGGCCTAAAAACAATTACACTCGTCTATGATATATACATCGATCAAGTGTTTAAACTCCACCAACGAAACTAGATCATCACATTTTAAAATGTTCAGGAGACAATTCCAGGACCACGGTGCTAAGTAACTAAAACTATTTCTACCATGACCTGTTCAAAGTTTTGGTACTGTTAGAAGCAAATCAGAATGGGACCGTAATTGATATTTATTTACTGACCTGACTAAAAAAGAACAGAGATAAAATGGCATTTGACCCAATATGGCCTTATAAATCAGTGTATACCAGTGTTCAAGCCTACGCAAGGTCAATGACGACCAGCCAACAGCGCTGTAGAGATCACAATGATGTGCTAGACATTTCTGATTTGTAATGAACCCGAGGGCTGCATGATATGCTGAATCAAGTGCTCTCAGGGTAGTGGCTGAGGCCTGCATATATATAACATCACTAAAATCTAAAACCGACAGTAATGAACATCGTACGAGCTCCTTCCTGGCCTCAAATGAAAAACAAGCCTTATGCCGGTAATAAAATCTTATTTTCAGCTTGAGCTTCCTTATCAAGTTCTCTACATGCACAGTGAAGCTCAGCTTATCATCAACCCACACACCCAAATATTTGTACACTTTAACTTGCTCTACAGCCAATGTAGCAATGACATGATTTGTAACATGCCTGGCATTTGAAAATACCATGCATTTTGTTTTACCCGAATTTAGAATCAGCTTTAAATCWTACAGATTCTGTTGTATGATGTTAAATTCTCGTTGGGCATTTTCAAAAGTTAAGATAAACTACTACCACTTGAATAAAGAACAGTATCATCTGCATATAAATGAACATCCACTGTTTCAATAAGATCCCCAATGTTGTTGATATACAAAATGGACAACAGTGGGCCCAAAATAGAACCTTGTGGAACACCTGAGCACACCTCTATGGACTCAGATTTACAACCATCCACCATTACACATTGTGTACGATTTGATTGGTTTATAAATTACCTATCTAGAGCATGACCAGTAATTTCATAACATTTTAACCTTTGTACTAACACAGCATTGTCCACGGTGTCAAAAGCCTTCGACAAATCAATAAAAACAGACACACAATGTAACTTCTTATCAAGAGCACAGTGGATGTCATTTAAAACCTTCAATGTTGCTGAAACAGTGCTGTGGCCAGACCTAAAACCTGATTGCATTCCATTTAAGATGTGGTTTTCTTGGAAGTAGGTCTTTAGCTGCCTACTAACTAAGGACTCCAGTACCTTTGACAGTACAGACAATTTTGATATGGGTTGATAGTTGTCAAGTAGCGAGGGATCTCCACCTTTCAGGAGAGGCCGGTGAGGGAGTGCACAGGGGTGTCAGGTACATTTATAAGGGGCTCAATTATACCTTTGACCTTTTCAAATAAACTGCCTGCATCTAAAAAATGCTGGTTCAAGGCTTTCAGAATGGAGGTTCTCTCAGTTACAATCTGTGTGTCGACCAACAATTGTTAAGGAAGCTGTGTATCTTTTCTGCACTCCAAATTTTTCAACGCCGATACCGATACCGATTATTGGAGGACCAAAAAAACGATTAATCGGCCGATTTTTTCAAATGTATTTGTAATAATGACAATTACAACAATACTGAATGAACACTTATTTTAACTTAATATAATACATTAATAAAATCAATTTAGCCTCAAATAAATAATGAAACATGTTCAATTTGGTTTCAATAATGCAAAAACAATGTGTTGGAGAAGAAAGTAAAAGTGCAATATGTGCCATGTAAGAAAGCTAACGTTTAAGTTCCTTGCTCAGAACATGAGAACGCTGGTGGTTCCTTTTAACATGAGTCTTCAATATTCCCAGGTAAGAAGTGTTAGGTTGTAGTTATTATAGGAATTATAGGACTATTTCTCTCTATACGATTTGTATTTCATATACCTTTGACTATTGGATGTTCTTATAGGCACTTTAGTATTGCCAGTGTAACAGTATAGCTTCCATCCCTCTCCTCGCCGCTACCTGGGCTCGAACCAGGAACACATCGACAACAGCCACCCTCGAAGCAGTGTTACCCATGCAGAGCAAGGGGAACAACTACTCCAAGTCTCAGAGCGAGTGACGTTTGAAACGCTATTAGCGCTCACCCCGCTAACTAGCTAGCCATTTCACATCGGTTACATCAGCCTAATCTCGGGAGTTGATAGGCTTGAAGTCATTAACAGTGCAATGCTTGAAGCATTGCGAAGAGCTGCTGGCAAAACGCACAAAAGTACTGTTTGAATGAATACTTACGAGCCTGCTGGTGCAACCATCGCTCAGTCAGACTGCTCTATCAAATCATAGACTTAATTATAACATAAAAACACACAGAAATACAAGCCTTAGGTCATTAATATGGTCGAATCCGGAAACTATCATTTCGAAAACAAAACATTTATTKTTTCAGTGAAATACGGAACCGTTCCGTATTTTATCTAACGGGTGGCATCCATAAGTCTAAATATTCCTGTTACATTGCACAACCTTCAATGTTATGTCATAATTACATCAAATTCTGGCAAATTAGTTCGCAATGAGCCAGGCGGCCCAAACTGTTGCATATACCCTGACTCTGCGTGCAATGAACGCAAGAGAAGTGACACAATTTCACCTGATATTGCCTGCTAACATGGATTTCTTTTAGCTAAATATGCAGGTTTAAAAATATATACTTCTGTGTATTGATTTTAAGAAAGGCATTGATGTTTATGGTTAGGTACACGTTGGAGCAACGACAGTCCTTTTTCGCGAATGCGCACTGCATCGATTATATGCAACACAGGACACGCTAGATAAACTAGTAATATCATCAACCATGTGTAGTTATAACTAGTGATTATGATTGATTGATTTTTATAAGATAAGTTTAATGCTAGCTAGCAACTTACCTTGGCTTCTTACTGCATTCGCGTAACAGGCAGGCTCCTCGTGAGGCAGGTGGTTAGAGCGTTGGACTAGTTAACCGTAAGGTTGCAAGATTGAATCCCTGAGCTGACAAGGTAAAAATCTGTTGTTCTTCCCCTGAACAAGGCAGTTAACCCACCGTTCCTAGGCCGTCATTGAAAATAAGAATGTTTCTTAACTGACTTGCCTAGTTAAATAAAGGTGTAAAAAATTTAAAATAAATAAATAATAAAATCGGCAAAATCGGCATCCAAAAATACCGATTTCCGATTGTTATGAAAACTTGAAATCGGCCCTAATTAATCGGCCATTCCGATTAATCGGTCGACTTCTACTCCAAACCTTTCACTACTTGCCAAAATTTGGATGGATTATTTAAATTTTGTGAAGTAGATTTCGGTAGTGGTCTGCTTTCAATTTACGGATCATAGCCACACCCATATTTCGAAGACGTTTAAAAGCCATCCAATCATCTGCCAAACCAGTCCCTCTTGCTTTAGCCCACATAGCATTTCGTTCCCTTATGATTTTTGTAAGTTCCTTAGTAAACCAAGGGTTCTCTCTGCCCTTAATCCTGAATTTTTTTAAAGGAGCATGCCTATTGCATACATCCTGGAATGTGTTGTGGAAGTAAGAAAAGGCTAGTTCAACATCAGTGATTAATTCCATTCTATTCCATTCAATGCTAGATACATCATGTAAAAAACCTTGAATATCAAACCGCTTCCAGTTTCTTTTCGTAATAACACGTGGAGATTTCTTAGGAATTTTACCATCTCTCACACAGGCAATAGCAGTGATCACTTATGTCATTTTGCAAAACTACCAGAAGCATTAAAACGATGAGGAGTATTGGTTAAGATCAAATCAATCAAAGACGACTTCAGAGGATATTTTTTATTCAGCCTAGTTACACTGTTGACAATCTGAGTGAGATTGTAGGTATTGCACAGAATTTTAAGTTGACCAGAGCTAGATGTTAGCCAGTCCTGATTCAGATCACCCATCAGGACAAACTCAGAATTGACATTCTGTGATAACAATTTGAAAATACAATGCAGAGAGCCAACAGTAGCAGATGGAGGTCTATAACAGCAAGATACAACAATATTTAAAGATGAGCCAAGGTTTAGGTTCAAAGACAGATATTCAAATTGCTTATGTTTAGTAACAGAAGTCAGAACGACCACCGAGAACTTGTCTTATACATATACAGCAACACCACCACCCTTAGATTTACGATCTGAACGAAAAACATTGTAACCATTTATGCCAATATTTTTGTCTGTAATAGATTTTTTAAACCAGGTTTCAGAAAGCACAAATACATCCGGGTCGGCAGTTTTTATTCATATGTTCACAAAATCAAGCTTCGGCAGAAGACTTCTTACGTTCATATGCAAAAACTTCAGGCCACTGACTACTTAATAGGGGGTAAGAATGTCAGGACCTGGATTAGACTGGACATTTCCAGACAAAAGKAGCAGCAAGATAATGGCAAGTCTAGATCGAGGGTTACAACATTTGGAGTTACAGACAGCACTTGAACGAGAATCCATAGTCACCAGAGTCTTTAATGCCACATATTTTAGGAGATGTGTGAAGTCCAGAGACATGGTTAAGTATCAAGAGAACAGTCCTGACATGTAAGCGCAAGAGTCCGATTTCTCCCATATTGTTCGGGAGAAATGTGCATAGTTCTCATGTGCATTTCCGGAGCAAGCGTGGGGTTTCTCACAATACTCGAGGGAGAAACGATCGTATATTTCCTCATTCACAATGCAATGGGCTCTAAATGTATCGCCAACATTGTAAAAGCCAAGGGTAGACACCAGCAAAATGAACAACAGCATCATGTTTGTTAAATGCCCTAAAAGTCACTAATCAAATAGTTCAACCGCTGATCAAAAAAAAAGTCAGCGATGATATACTCTCTACAAGTCAATGGTTATATATATATCATTAATTTAAATGTAAAAACAATCACACATTTCCCCTTTAAGTTGTTCCTTTGAAATATTATCATTGTACTGAATATTCATCAAAACAAACAAACAACCAAACAAACAAGTAAACACACAAACACAAGCGTCTTGCCCATAGACAGCACAGGGGCACGTGCCCTCTTTCACTTTCCCTCAGATTTGTTCTGTTTTATAAAAAATGTGAGCAATTCTTTTGTTAATTTTGTTTGTTTGTTTCTCTGTAATACTACTAGCACCTAGCAATTTAATGAAGTTGGCTTTAGCTAGTCCAGATAGGTTCCCAACCTCGTAACTAGCTACCAAGAAGCCATTTCAGGCTTTCAATCAGGTTAGAGTAGCTAGTTTGTCTAACTATTTTAGCTGGCATGGCTGCTGGCCAGGTTGGTAGACTACTAAATGTACTGAATAAGACTCACATTAATATAAATCTTTTACCCCGATTTTAGCAGAGAAGCATATTTAGTTTATTATACAGGCTGATTATACAGATTATGGGGCTGCACTGACACCTTCAGGTGCTTATAGGTGTTCACTGCACAGTCAAAGAAATATAGAAAAGTCATAGCCAGGGCTCTCCAACCCTGTTCCTGGAGAGCTACTGTCCTGTAGGTTTTCACTCCAATCCTGATCTAGCACACCTGATTCTAATAATTAGCTGGTGGATAAACTGAATCAGGTTAGTTACAACTGGGGTTGGATTGAAAACCTAAAGGAGGGTAGCTCTCCAGGAACAGGGTTGGAGTGCCCTGTAAGTAGTCTATAATTCATACTATATTGTATATTAACAAAAGTGTATTTAATTTAGAGCACAATGAGTACGGTAATCCAACGGCTGTCTTTAACTCCATTCAGCACTTCAAGTAATTTTTGTTCATTTTTTTATGCTTAAAATGTCACAAGCATAAATCATTGTTGTGTTACCCCTTAAATAGGTATAGATTTTATATTTTCAATAGGTTTCTAGATGTTGACAAAGTACTCACCAGGCATGATTAATGATCAATTAGCTCTTTGGTGTTTCTTCTCTGAGTCTCTTGAAGGTGTGTGTATTATCCTGTTGTACAGCCTATAGTACTGCTGCTGCAGTTTCCTCCACCTCCCTTAGAAGGAGGTACTGTGAACTTATTATAATGAAGTTTGGTTTGTTTCACACTATTTTTAGACTCTGAGGTTTGGGTGTACACTCTCAGAAGAAAAATGTGCTATCTAGAACCTAAAGGGTTCTTCGGCTGTCCCCAAAGGAGAACCCTTTGAAAAACCCTTGTTGGGTTTGCGCCAGACATAGCATTTTCCTTGATGGCCAAAGCTCAATTTTAGTCTCATCTGACCAGAGTACCTTCAATATGTTTGAGTCTCCCACATGCCTTTTGGCAAACACCAAACACGTTTGCTTATTTCTTTAAACAACGGCTTTTTTTCTGGCCACTCTTCCGTAAAGCCCAGCTCTGTGGAGTGTACGGCTTAAAGTGGTCCTATGGACAGATACTCCAATCTCCACTGTGGCGCTTTGCAGCTCTTTCAGGGTTATCTTTGGTCTCTTTGTTGCCTCTCTGATTAATGCCCTCCTTGCCTGGTCTGTGAGTTTTGATGGGTGGCCCTCTCTTGGCAGGTTTGTTGTGGTGCCATATTCTTTCAATTTTTTAATAATGCATTTAATGGTGCTCCATGGGATGTTCAAAGTTTCGGATATTTTTTTATAACCCAACCCTGATCTGTACTTCTCCACAACTTTGTCCCGGACCTGTTTGGAAAGCTCCTTGGCCTTCATGGTGCCCCTTGGTGTTGCAGACTCTGGGGCTTTTCAGAACAGGTGTGTGTATATATACTGAGATCATGTGACAGATCATGTGACACTTAGATTGCACACAGGTGGACTTTATTTAACTAATTATGTGACTTTTGAAGGTAATTGGTTGCACCAGATCTTATTTAGAGGCTTCATAGCAAAGGGAGTGAATACATATGTACGCACCACTTTTCAGTTTTTTATTTTTCAGAATTTTTTGAAACAAGTAATTTTCTTCATTTCACTTCACCAATTTGGACTATTTTGTGTATGCCCATTACATCCAAATAAAAATAAATTTCAATTACAGGTTGTAATGCAACAAAATAGGGAAAACGCCAAGGGGGTGAATGATTTTGCAAGGCACTGTACATGGAACCCAAAAACGTTATCCTATGTGGACTGTACATAGACCTTTCCTGCAGTCAATTTACCAAATTACATACTTTTTTTTTTAAACACAGAAACACCAGATTTTTTGTATGTCAAACGATGTTGTTATATTTCAGTCTTCTGTAATGTATATAAAGTGTAATATTGGGATGCAAACTCAAAATGATAGACATTTGTGTAAGGTGTATACTTTCCTTTCAAAGTAGATTTGTTTAAGACCAAGAAACCCTTTGTGACTCCGATTTGCCCACTGCAGTAATTCATGTAAATTAAGTATTTTACACACACACACACATAATGTTTCTCTCCTCTTTACTACAGTATTATCACAGTGGAAATGGGTTAGGCTACAGCATATTGTGTGATTTGAAGTCACACAGTGACCTCCTGTGGGCAGAGTGTGTGACAAAGATGTAACTCCGTCACTATTCATTAATAAAAGTATGATAATTACACTATACATGTTAAAAGTGAACATGATTTCCTGCAATCCTCAAACAGATCGATCCATATCTGATCTGAAGACTAAAATCATTCCATCTTTGTGCAATAAGTATCTCACAATATAATTACATTATTGTAGTTAGAAATATATTTTTAGTTTCTGTTCATTTCAGTTTATTTGAACAGTGAAATATCAATGTTCTCTAGATATTCTTGGATGATCAGCGATGTGTGTAATGTAGGCTGTTGTTGTGTGCAAAGAAATGGGCGGGGTTTAAGTGAATTAAATATTGCAAGGGATGCTTTGCCTTGCGTGCGTCCCAATCCTACTGCTTGCTCGCCTTCTGGAGCTGGCAAGAAGTGGCAGTGAATTCCCAATGAGCATGATTGACATTTGAGTGCTGACGAAGGCGGGCTCGGACTAGAACAGGGACAACCGGCATTTACACGGATTATTCCGAAATCGCTTTGCAATTGCCTGTTATGAGAATATGAATTAAAACAATGTTTGAGTCGACGTAAGTAAACTATTCTACCTATCACACCCTGAATGTTTATGCGGTTACTTTGTATCTCTGCGCTGCGACTTTTTGTTGTGAAGACAACTGTTACTATGTTGCAGGACTTTAGTCTGCAAATGACTGTCAAATTTGAGCAGTCACTTTTGAATGGACCAATAAATCCTATTTTGTAATTAATGTGAAACTAATGTGTATTTTTTTTAAATAGCCTAGCCTACRGACATTGTGTTGACTGCATTTTCGCCTAGAAGTAACCAAACAAAATTCTCAACTATTGTTTCATTAGAAAAATAGCACCTACATTTTGTTTAAGAATTATAAATGATAAAATAACACTTTTTTTTTGTGTTTTTGTCCTTCTTTTGGTTATTTGGATATCAACGGGCTTAGATATCAGTAGAGCTTTGGTGTCCTTGATGACAGATGACAGGACAAAAGGAAAATATTGAGGATAGCCAAACGTTTACCATTGAAGTTGGATATTAGCAAAAACAGTCAGTGCCACATGCAGAAGATGGACTTTGGAGAAGTCAACACAGCCACAAAACCTCCAATAGGGTAAGTGTGAGTAATTTGAGGTCTCTAATAACTGTTTGTCTTTCCCACTCCAAATGTGTATATTAATAAGTATTGTGTTTGAATAACTGTTCAAACAATCCAATTATCATAATATTGAGGGATGGAGACAGACTTGGTCATAAGGTGACTTGATACAAGAGAAACATGGAGAATGCCAATTTGCCACCTAGCAGGCCTTTGCATATATCATATGTATATATGAGGCTATATTCTTTAAAAACAATATACACTTCATGAATTGTAAGCCTAAAAAAGTKTTTCTCTCTCTCTGTAGTTGTCAGTAGACACATCAAAAGTCATAGCATACAGTATTGTATGTATTGACAGGCAGAGAATTCCATTGTAGTTGAATTCTATGGGGAAAAAACTTGCATGACCCCTGATTGGAAAACAACTGTGGACCAGTCCACAACAGAAGCTTTTGTGCAGTGGCATACTGAATTGTTACTGTCTCTGTAGTTCTTTTGTCACCTCTGTTGTTGACTCAATATGCTGCATCTTCTTCCCATTGGCGACGGCAACACAAAACAATCTCTAAAACTGCTGGGTTACGCTGTTTAGGCACTTTAAATATATCCTAATCTACACAATTACATCATACAGTGTAATTCAAATCTTCTTACAGATGTAAATCGGACACTTCTGTACTGGGATTGTTGTATAGTAATTATTCTGTATCTTTTTGTGCCGCAACACGTTCTATCCTTCAGGTGTCATAATGTGGTAGAATCTATTTACTGGTGTTGTGGTAGGCTGAAGTCCACAACCCTTATTACCTGCAAGTAAACAAAATCCTTTGTATTTTGCACCCATGGTCTTGCATCTCCTCCACCCTGCTGAAGGCTTTTATATAATCACCTCCTATGACATGTTGCAGAAAGCACATGATGAATAGTGGTTATTTAAAGACAGCAGTTGCTGAACATTCCTCTCTGCTCTGCCTGTCCCTCTGGAGACCAGTGGTGCCAGTTCCTTGGTTGTTCCCATTGACTGAACATTTTTCAAATCTCTTTTTCAAGTGATCCCTGGTCAAGAAAAGTAGTAGTTGGGTCATTCCATTGATTAGGTGCCTTTTGAGTAGTGTAACTTGGCAAAAAAAAGAATAATTAAATTCACATTTATTTTATGTCATAAAGAGCACGTTCAACTTATTAAAAAACATGTTTTCCCTTCTCAAGAGATTAAATAAAGAAATTACTATAGTAAGTGCCTATTTACAGGGTTGAGGACTCACTAATCACATGAGATAAATAATAGTTTTCAGAAATGACTATCAAAGCAACAAAATTATGGCTTTACAATGATGGTGAAAACTTGGGGTTAAGTGAGTTAAAATCTTCCTGGAAGTCACAGAGGGACATGTCAAAATGCTAAAAGTTTAGTCATAGAAATTCAATAAATCTGATTTTTTATATGTGGTCTATATTAAAGGGTACTTCATTTAATATAACAGGTTTTTCAAATTCAATATTTGTCCACAATTTCTCCTTAAAATATGAAAGGATGCAAAAGGCACTCATTTCGGGGAACGACTCAGTTATTAGATTATTATAATTTTTTTATCCTGACGTAACATGTCGAAAGTAGTACCTTTACCAGTTGGTTAAAAAGGTTGTCTTTAGATTACTATGACATCTGCCATCTGTTAGGATGTTCTCCTTTTGTCAGTAAGTCAGCTAACGTCATCACAGTGGCGTTAGCAGCTTTATTTTACATGGCAAGAACAAGAAGGGATGTTTAAAGCGAAACGGAGCCCATAAAACACTCACAGGGAGGTAAGAATGTCCACTTCTGAGGAGATGKGTTATGTCCCAAATGGCACCCTATTCCCTATATAGTATAGTGCACTACTTTTGACCAGTGTCCTATGGTCCCTGTCAACAGACTAGTGTGCCATTTGGGACTCAGTCCATTTCTGAGGAGATTAAATGCTTATTTTTGGTACATGGGTGACTAGATTTGGAAATCTGAGCAGGCAATTTCAGTGGAAACTACTAAAGCAGTATGTGGTTTCAAAGGGATGAAGGACTTTACCAAATGAAGACCTGTAAAGGCCAGGTAGGCAGATAACTGGCAGTCTGTAATTAATGTCTGAGGCTGTGTATGGACCCTGGTCAAAAGTAGTACACTACATAGGGATTAGGGTGCCATTTGAGATACAACTTTCAGACATCCTGAGACACCAGCCAGCATTTTTTAGTTAGGTAGCCCAGAGATCCTTGCTCTTCCTAGCCCTGCTCTGCCTTACTGTGCTATAGGACGTTATAGGGAGTCCAATCCTGATTACAACAGTATGTGTTTAATTTTATGTATATATTTATTTTGCACATTGTCATACAGAAGATGACACAATTGCAAAATATTCCCGCTTACTGTTTTGGTGTGTTTCAACCATGTGGATACTCACTGTATATTGTGACATAGTTACAGTATAACTGCTCTGGAGTTAGCTTGAGTCTATTTGTTGTTTCTCTTTTGTGTGAATTGGAGCATTGTGTGTGTTTTAGGGACTATGAGCAGTTCCAGTCCCAGGTCTAAAAGGCTAAAGTGTACAGACCTAGGCCAAGAGTTTTAATTAGCAGTGTGTGTGTGTTTACTACTGTAAATGCCTGGGCCTGGTGTTGTTGTGTCTGAGCTAAGGGACCATCTATAAGGGTGTATTAATGGGTCTCAGCCCAAGTTGTCTCCAGAGCAGGCATTTCTATTTGTTTTTCAAGAGAAGATCATTTTAAGCTTTTTGCAAGATGAGAGAGGAGTGATGTATTGTTGGCGGTGYTATATGGCTGGAAATAACTATTCCTGTTTTACTGGCCATCGGGTTTAAAATGACCTGACTGCCTGGCACTAGTCTTTATAAATAGTTCTCTGACTGCCTGTCACTAGTCTTTATAAATAGTTCTCTGACTGCTACCACACGCAGCAGATGAATTACATCCATGGATTTTGCAGTGCATATGCTCTACTTGTATTGGGACCTGCCCTATCTAGTTTTACTATTGTTTACACAGTTACAACTCAAGTAAGAATAGTTTTGAAGAGAATATTTTTCAACTTATTGGTAGGTTACATCATAATTATGTAGACACATGCATACCATTTTAGGAAATTGATTGCTTTTAAATGTAATTATTGTAGTCAAGAGGGCAACATGAACACGTTTTAAGTGTGTCATTACTCTACAGCAGTCTGTTGACTAGTTGCACTGTCCTCTCCTGCATGGTGGATATGAGGGGCTGTTTGAACACAAGTTGAGCACTAAGCTACAGGACCTATTTTGGGCCACTGTCAGACTGTGTAGTCTGAGGGGTGTGTGGTAGGTGGGTTTGTGGTGAAGACAGTGTACAGTTGAGACTAGCCCCAAATATTAGGTTAGGTGTGGTAATAATCCTGTGTGTTAGGTGTGGTAATAATCCATTAATGGTATTGTTTTTACATTGGTTGGTTTGGATGTTTGTGATTGTTATTTCACCTGCACCATCACACTGTGGATGGCAGACTGAGTAAGAGGAAGAGCAGTTGTTGATTATAATGATGCTTTAGGTTATCATACGGTGATACTAGTACTGACACTAGTTTACATCTATTTCCTTTTCACACCTTTACTGCAGTAGCCTCCCCTTATTTAACAAATACCATAATCATATGTTAGTCTCATTCTGTGACTGGAAGTGTCTATGGCTAAAAGAGGAGTGGTATAATATGTGTTTCTCTGAGTCCTTCCCTGCAGCAGAGCTTTGTTAATTGAGGGAGTTGCTTAGGGAATATGGAACATGCTAATTGTTATTTCCTGCTGTTCTGTGCCCTCCCTCCCCAGTCCCCACTGCTCAGTGCTCTACTCCCTGTCCTGTGGGATATTACCCTCCACCAGGGATGGTTTCACACACAGCAGCTGGTCTAGAGGGCCAGGTTATACAGTATAATCCTGGTCTGCATCTCAAATGGCACACTACTCCCTATATAGTGCACTACTTTTGACTTTGGCCCATAGGGCTCTGGTAAAAAAGTACTGCACTATATACTGTAGGGATGCAGACCTGGTGTAAAGTGTTGGCTGTACAGTATAGGGGTCTCTTGTTTGCACTGGCATGTGCAATCCTCGAAGATTAGGTTCTGTCTGGGATTGAGAGAGACTGAATCCTGTCCAGTCACATGTGGAACACTGTCTCTATTAAAGGGGACAGGTCTTCTCATGACATGGGTCATGGTTAAGTGAGAGTTGGTCTGAGACCGTGGTCTGAAGCGGTCAGTGGATCAGAGCAGAGACTTAGACTGCTTCCCAAATGGCAACCTATTCTCTACATAGTTCCCTACTTTTGATCAAAGCCCTATGGGCCCTGGTCAAAAGTAGTGCACTATATAGAAATAGGGTGCCCTTTGGGACACTGACATATCTGCAGTAATATGGCATGCTAAAATAATTACCCTATTAACTCAGTACTGCACCATGTGGCTTCAGAGGCTTTGTTTGGTACACTCAGCCATGTGTCTTATAAGTAAACTATAGTTGTATGTATTTGTTGTGTCAATGGCCTACTTCTGAAAGGACTTCAGAACACTGCTCTATGGTGTTTGCTATATTTAATAGTTGCATTAAGACATTCCTGAGGTACTTTGAAGTGAGGATGCTTTGTCATTATTTGTTCACTAGGTAGGCGGCATGCATACACTCTTAAAATTACAGTGCTATCTAGTACCCAAAAGTTTTTGGGGGCTGTACCCGTAGGAGAACCCTTTGAAGAACCCTTTTGGTTCCAGGTTAGAACCCTTTTGGGTTCCATGTAAAACCCTGCCCACAGAGGGTTCTACATGGAACCCAAAGGATCCTACCTATGGGGACAGCCAAAGAGCCCTGTTTTCTAAGAGTGTGTAGTTGAAGTGAATATGTTGACTGTTTTTTCCTGTGGCTGTAATTACTTATGCGGTGTCTCACCTTCAGTCATACATAGACCAGGCAGCCCTGAGTCACCAACCAACCAGGAGCAGATGACCAGACCTAGGCACCTAGRTTACATGTCTCTGACTACTGTGAAGGGAAGAGGTGTGGTGTCTGGTTTGTTACAGTACGACAAGTGGTGCCTCTGCCTCTCCCTTAGGTGGATGTCAGCGAGAACGGCAGCCCAGAGATGCTCTTCTCTTATTCATGTATCTCTCTCTTGCTGCCAATGAGTAATTGATCCCAGAAGGCACCTATGTTAGAGCAAGAGGAGCTGGGTTCACTTGTTCCCCCAGAGATGTGGTTATTAGGTAGTACATGTCCTTCCAGACAGCAGCTTTGGAACGGTCCGAGGCTAGAGAGCTGGAGTATTCTGAGCATGGTGTAGCGTGTGTGGGTGGGTAATGATGCATGGCATTTGGGAAGAGGCCATTGTGGGGGGGGGGGGGGGGGGGAGTGTCTTGAGGATGTTGGAGTGCTCTGGACTGGAACGGAATACACCCTCTACATAGTCTACAACCGAAACATCCACATAGACCTCCATAGTGACTCACCCGCTATCATTATCTAAAAGGAGAACATTTTTAAATCTATACGCAACAAAAATGATACACCCCAAAAAACTTTGGAGACACCGCGAACCATAACCTAAACATAATGAAAACGGCATATATGAAAATATTCATGGGCTTATGTTTGCATTTAAAAACCAATACAACCTTCATGATCTAGTTCTTGGTACATTATTTTATTATACTGATTTGACTTTAGGCTACCTGTTGGTGTTTTCCGTGTTACTGTGCTCAGAGAACTGGGTATTGTAGTAGAGCCAAATACAGTTTTAAATGGACACTTCAGAGAGCACAGGCCAGGTTGTTATCATCAGAAAGCCAATGAAGACCTTGCCATCTCAGCAATAAAACAGGGTGGGCTTTAGTCTACCCGTCGAGTGGTTTGTCATTTGAGAGTCGGGGCATATGCTGAATTAGGAAGCTGCATGCTCTTAGCAACTGCAAACAAATGCCTCTGTGGAGCTCAAATGTCCCCTAGATGCATGTGGGTCATTCACTTTTTGCAGGATACATCTATCAGTCATAAATTCCCAGCTGCTACCAAATAGAGAGCAAGTCTCTCTCTCCTAGTGGTGTAAATATAGGTTGCTATGAGAACACATGGCTCCCAGAGAGCATGCTGCCATTGTTGCTCTGTGGAGTGGCTGAGGGTGAGGGTATTCACTGTCTGMCCTCTGCTCAATAGGGGGGAAACTCAAGTGACAACCGACAAGAATAGCATTAGTTCTAACGTGTGGAAGGGTTAAAGAGCTTCTCAAGGTAGTGTTTCCCCTATATTATTTTAGCAGAGGTGGCTCTTAATTGTTGCAACCGCTGCAAAAAATATGATTTTTATATATATATATATATATATATACACACACAATGTAGAAAATAGTAAAAATAAACAAAAACCCTTGAATGAGTAGGTGTGTCCAAACTTTTGACTGGTATTGTGTGTGTGTGTATATACATGCATACATACTACCGTTCAAAAGTGTGGGGTCACTTAGAAATTTCCTTGTTTATGAAAGAAAAGCATTTTTTTTGTCCATTTTAAAACAACATCGAATTGATCAGAAATACAGTGTAGACATTGTTAATGTTGAAAATGACTATTGTAGCTGGAAACGGCTGATTTTTAATGGAATATCTACATAGTCGTACAGAGGCCCATTATCAGCAACCATCACTCCTGTGTTCCAAAGAGACTTTGTGTTAGCTAATCCAAGTTTATCATTTTAAAAGGCTAATTGATCATTAGAAAACCCTTTTGCAATTATGTTAGTACAGCTGAAAACTGTTGTTCTGATTAAAGAAGCAATAAAACTGGCCTTCTTTAGTTTAGTTTAGTATCTGGAGCATCAGCATTTGTGGGTTCGATTACAGGCTCAAAATGGCCAGAAACAAATAACTTTCTTCTGAAACTTGTCAGTCTATTCTGGATTCTGAGAAATGAAGGCTATTCCATGCGAGAAATTGCCAAGAAACTGAAGATCTCATACAACGCTATGTACTATTCCTTTCACAGATCAGCGCAAACTGGCTCTAACCAAAATAGAAAGAGGAGTGGGGGCCCCGGTGCACAACTGAGCAAGAGGACAAGTACATTAGAGTGTCATTKGAGTGACAAGTCCGCAACTGGCAGCTTCATTAAATAGTACCCACAAAACACCAGTCTCAACGTCAACAGTGAAGAGGCGACTCCAGGATGCTGGCCTTCTAGGCAGAGTTCCTCTGTCCAGTGTCTGTTCTTTTGCACATCTTAATCTTTTCTTTTAATTGGCCAGTCTGAGATATGGCTTTTTCTTTGCAACTCTGCCTAGAAGGCCAGCATCCTAGAGTCGCCTCTTCACTGTTGACGTTGAGACTGGTGTTTTACGAGTACTATTTTAATGAAGCTGCCAGTTGAGGACTTGTGAGGCGTCTGTTCCTTAATGGACAAAAAAATGTGCTTTTATTTCAAAAACAAGGATATTTCTAAGTGACCCCAAACTTTTGTGTGTGTGTGTGTGTGTGGTGAGTACGCTGAGTGGGTGTGTGTGTGGTGGTGTGGTGTGTGTGTGTGTGTGTGTGTGTGTGTGTGTGTGTGTGTGTGTGTGTGTGTGTGTTGTGTGTGTGTGTGTGTGTGTGTTGTTTATTAATTTTTTACTTTTTACCCCTTTTTCGTGATATCCAATTGTCCCATTGCGCACTCCCATATGGACTCGGAGGAGGCGAGGTCGAGAGCCATGCGTCCTCCGAAACGCGACCCTCTCTCTTAACCCAGAAGCCAGCCGCACCACTGTGTCGGAGGAAACACAGTACAACTGGCGACCGATGTCAGCGTGCATGCGCCTGGCCCGCCACCGGAGTCGCTAGAGCACAATGGGACAAGGACATCCCAGCAGGCCAAACCCTTCCCTATCCCGGACGACGCTGGGACAATTATGTGCCGCCTCATCGGTCTCGAATCTGTAGTGACTCCTCAAGCACCACGAAGCAGTGCCTTAGACCGCTGCGCCACTCAGGAGGCTTTATATATATATTTCTGCCGAGATGTGCTTTTAAATACATGTAGATAGTCGTTGGCTCAATTACTGGAATTCTATGGGAACACTAGCAGCAATCCACAGTCTCTCATTGATGTGTGCTGACAGTCTCTCTTTCTCTCTCTCTCAGCACTTGGACACCCTCCAAATGAAGGCAGATTTTTTTTTCTTCCTCAGTCCTTAATCAATAGCTAGTCTGTTGTGGTATTGAAAGATCCCAAATGAGATGGCCAAAGATTTCTAAAACCAGATCAAGCTGCTTTAGCAGACAATGAGAACAATGGGTGAACTATATAATTATCCAAATAAGTATTATATTTACTTGTTTGTCCTTTCATATTATTATTAATATTATTAATAGAAACATTTAAATCAAATCTTCAATGTTTATATTTTGAGCAGTTCCTTCATGTTATTGTATGCTAAGAAAAGCACTATAAGATCAGGAAATAGAATATTAAGATTTTCCTTTACCTTACACACAGTACACAAATAGCAGTATGTTCCAATAGGATCCTAGTTCATATGTAGTATATTATGTTGTTACTAATAATATGCAGCTATTTCATGTGCTAATTATGGTCAGTAAAATAAATGTCTGTTGGAGTGAAATGGGTCACTTGTTTTATTACTCCATAGTATGCCTAAATGCAGTGTCTACTTTTTAGAGGATAGTGCTCCCATTGTTTGGGTCTAATCCCATTGTGCTGCATAGAACTGGCCATGACAGGTGTCTCTCACCACAGTCTCTGTGTCCCAAATGGCGCACTATTCACTTTATAGTGCACTACTTTAGATTGACCAGGGCCTATAGGGCTCTACTCAAAAGTGATGCACCATATACAGATTAGGGTGCCATTTGAGATGCAGCTAGTGTTTCCCCTACCTTCAACTTCTAAAATGACAGGTTGTCATTGTGTACGTCTCTCTTCATCAGGTCTAAACTGGCTCCTGCTTCTAATACACTACAGTCCCAAACTCGACTAACATATTCCACTTTTTTAATAAGACCCAGGGAAGGAAGGAATATTTATTTCCATCATTATTTTGTCAGGATAACTTCTGAACCTCATACAGTACAAGCTCTTATCAGTCTTTCCTTGCAGAGTTAGTCAGTGAGTTGTATCTCCCACTGACTCACTGCTTCCTTTATTGTTGTCCAATACAACAGAGAGCATTATTGATATGAACTTGAGCCCTGTGGCAGAAAGAGCACAGAGGGGTTGACTTATTCCAACTGGATAGTTGCCTAGAGTGGAGCAGAGTCTTATTTGGGCCTTGGAATGTGAACAGTCCCATGCACACAGACTAATCTCGTAATCAGTCTAACACAACACCAGGGTAACAAACTGCCAGGTCAGATTATAGAAGTAGCACCTATTCACTGGTTAGCTAGATACCCTACAGCTACTGCGGTTCCTGTGCTGTGGGGCTTGTTGTGATGCTTACACACTCCCACTGGGTCTAAACAGCTAGGTTAGGTTTCTAGCAGTAGTAAGCCACTCCTCTCAACACCTAGCTGGTTGGTTAGTCACTGGATACTCCCTACTGTAGTCCCCTGTGCTGTACTGTGGGGTGATGTTGTTGAACATATCATAGTGTAACCATACTGTAGCTATCTATGACAATCCCTACTGCAATGTAATCCTGCAATGATTACAGCTGTGAGTCTTTGGGGGTAAGTCTCTAAGAGCTTTGCACACCTGGACTGGACAATATTTGCCTGTTATTCTTTAAAACATTATTCAAATGGTTTGTTGATGATTGCTAGATAGCCATTTTCAATTCTTGCTATAGATTTCCAAGCTGATTTAAGCCAACACTGTAACCGGGGTCACTCAGGAACATATAATGTCGTCGGGGTATGCAACTCCGGTGTAGATTTAGGCTAACCCTTGCCGATGACGAGCATACCCATAATATGATGCAGCCATCACCATGCTTGAAAATATGAAGAGTGATACTCAGTGATGTATTGTATTTGCTCCAAACATTACGCTTTGTATTCAGGACAAAATGTTCATTTCTTTGCCACACTTTGTGTGTTCTTTGTGGTTGAGTCTGTGCTTGAAATTCACTACTCGATTGAGGGACCCCACATTGTATGTGTGGGGTACAGAGATTGGGTAGTCATTAAAAAATCATTATTGAATATGGATTCATGCAACATTTATTATGTGATTTGTTAAGCACATTTTTACTCCTGAACTTATTTAGGCTTGCCATAACAAAGGGGTTGAATACTTAATGACTTAAGACATTTCAGCTTTACATTTTTTTTAAATGAATTGTTCTACAATCAAAATTGCACTTTGACATTATGGGGTATTGTGTGTCTAGACACAAGATCTCAATTTAATCCATTTTAAATTCGGGCTATGACACCAAACATTGTGGAAAAAGTAAAGGGGTGTGAATACTTTCTGAAGGCACTGTATTTACTAAGTCATTGCCACTACTTCAAAAAAATGTTTTAACCTTTATTTTATTATTAGTATTTGTTTTATTTTGCCGAGGCACTTTGGGCACACTGGTTGAATCAACGTTGTTTCCACATAATTTAAATGAAATGACGTTGAACCAACGTGGAATAGACACTGAATTGATATCTGTACCCAGTTAGGGTTAATATAGAATTGTCTGGTGATGTCACTGAGCTCAAGAGAGAAAATGAAACTGTCCTTGATTTACAGATGAGTTTCAAAGGAAGAGAATATCATTGAATTTTCATGTATTTTGGAGTACAATGTCCTTTAAAAAAGTCACCAGAAGTGACCTTCTCAGTCATTCAACAAAATCTTGTATGTGTTTCCATTGGATTGTGTGTTCAATTAAAAAATATCTCGGGTTGATTCCTTTCACAACTGGCCAATGAAGTGGAGAGAGCGGACTGAGTGGTTCTGTGAAAGGTCCATTTGTAACCCAGTCACTGAGGAAACTGCACTTACTGCCCAGCTCAGTAACTGAGTTTTCTTCTCTCTTTAGGAGATTCTCTAATCGCCCAAAAGCGCGTGTGTGTGCGCGTGTGTGTGTGTGCGTTGGCTGACTCTGGAGACAAGGGAATGCTAAGATCTCAGTCTCGTTTGATATTGTTATCCCAATATCAAACACACAGTTACACAGGTGCAGTCTCCCTGACCCATTCATAGTGGTATACTGCAGTACACTGGTTTTGATCATGAAGTTCCTTTCATTTAATCGCCCTCTCTGTAGTGTTTTGAACAATTGTGGTTCAATGGTTCAATTACTCTGTGGATGGATGCCGGACTTAGTTATTAATAATTAACTTAGGTGAGGTTAGAGTCTAAGCACGGTAGTTTGTTGAATGTTCACATGCATGCCTACTCTCCACCTTCACAGAACAAGTTGTCTTCAAGGCTCCTAGAAGAGACCTTTTCCCTGTAGCCCCAGTCCTTGGGAAGGATTTATAAACATGGACTGATATATAGAACGCTTAATCAAAAGCCCAAGGACTGACTTGACGTGAGTGGTGCAGATTTCTCATACTGTTGTTTGCTCAGTAGGGAGAAAGTGTGTAGCTTTTGAACATACCTAGAAGCGAAAAAGCATTAATCATTGTAAACTGTATATTATAGTCGAGATAATGGTGTGTGCTGAGACAAAGCTACAATTTGTTCCTGACACGTGTCAAATACGTACAGAGTCAGGTGTAGTGAAAGTTAAGACCACTAATGATTTAGATAATCTTCTTTCAAAGTCCTGCCATCAGTGCAGTTAGCGCCATGTATTTTGGTGCAGTGTAGAGCTGCCGCCTGGGCTCAAAAAAAGAGTTGAACATTTATTTTATGCCTATTTATTCATTTATATATTGAAGCATTATACAGTATAATGACAGACATGAGTTTGGATGAATTGCAATGCATGCTGGTTATCTTTATCCTTGTGTGTTTAGATGGTTACATCATCTCTATACTGTATAAAATAATTGTTTTATTTATTTATTTGCACACAAGAAACTACAAAAGAATGTGATAAAGGTTTAAAAGGCAAACGAAAAGAGCATGTGCAGGAGGGGTTAAAAACCCAGAGAGACTTGTAGAGCACCTCCCCTTTTCTTATTTATAAAACAAGATAACTGCATTAAGTTTTTATAATAATGAACAAATCATGATAAGGAAAGTCCTTGGTGTCAGATTTGAATGGAACATCACATCAACACAGACCATTGTGACCCTGACAACCAATAAACAACCTTTGCATATCTGGAGACAGACTTGCTTATGTAATCTCGCTGAAAGACAGAAAGTCATTGCCATTCAAGTTGCCTCTGTTATGTTTGTTGTCACCTATCCCAGTGCAAAACAGCAAAGTTGTGCAAAGTCTTGTCTATTCTATTTCCCTTTGAATCACCATGACGACCAGACTGCCTTTTCTGGCAGAAAACAACATAATTCATTTCTCTAGGTTGCCACATTCAGGCCAATCTGCAAATGACAATTTCGCTCTAAAATATCTGATTATAAAACTTAACTTAACCCAAAACTTAGCCATATGCCTATCCCTAACCTTATGCCTAACCTCTGTCCATCCCTCAGGAAGAGGATGAAGTCCCGAGCACCCCCTCCGCCCCTGGCCCCCGAGCCCGCCCCCAGGAGAATCTTCCGTAACGCAGTGCCTGACGGGGGAGGCTCAGCGCAGGGCAGTATGGGAAGCATGGTGATGGAGAACATGATGAGGACCAGCGTAGACCTCCACATCACTCTGCCTCAAGGCTACCAGACCAACAGCACAGTGGACGGCAGGTGAGAGGCAACACCACACACTCGTCACATATGCACACGTACACATTACCCCTTCGACCCTCAATTCACAGACTCTGTTATGTATGTGGATGTGGCCTTGTTTGGTATCTGATCGGAGAGGCCTTTTCAAGGTTCCCTCAGTGGCCCAGAATCAGTGTGTGTGTGTGTGTGTGTGTGTGTGTGTGCACATTGTGAGAAGCTGACCTGCCAGAGCCTCTCTGGACTTAATGAGGGTCTCTCTCTCTTTCTGCTGGAGCAGTGAGTGAATCAGACTAGGCCATCCAGGACTCCAGCCCTCATGCAGAAAACAAGACGAGGGCCTCTGTTAATGCTGTTAATGAGTGGCATGTGAGAGTTTCTAAACAGTATTTTTTGTGAACCAATATAGGACTGTGATCCCAGGTCTGTCTGTGAAGTCTTGCCAACTGCTCTGGACAGAGAAAACTGATCTGGGATCAGGCTCGTACAGTGGTCGTCATCTCTCTCACTTGGGGCCGTCTTTTCCATTGCCTTTTACTCTAAGTGATGCTCTTTGCCAAGTCATTTGGCTAACACTTCATTTGGATCGTCCATCTTTAGACTATCAGTAACATTTCAACTAGCTATCTAATACAAAACAAAATTCTAGTTCGAACAGAAAGCTTATTAATTTCAAATTTGGTGTACAAATTTGTTTACGTCACTTAGTGAGCATTTCTCCTTTGCAAAGATAATCCATCCACATGACAGGTGTGGCATATGAAGTAGCTGATGCTGGGGACAATAAAAGTCCACTCTAAAATGTGCAGGTTTATCACACAACACAATGCCATAGATGTCTCCAAGTTTTGAGGGAGCGTGTAATTGGCATAGTGACTGCAGGAATGTCCACTAGAGCTGTTGCCAGAGAATTTAATGTTAATTTCTTGACCATAAGGCACCTCCAATGTCGCGTTAAAGAATTTGACAGTTCAACTTACTGGCCTCAAAACCGCAGACCACATGTAACCACGCCAGTCCAGGACCTCCACATCCGGCTTCTTCGGGATGGTCTTGAGATCACCTGCGGGATGATCTTGAGGCCTATTGTCATGCCATTCWTCCGTCGCCATCACCACATGTTTCAGCATGATAATGCACGGCCCCATATCGCAAGGATCTGTACACAATTCCTGGAAGCTGAAAATGTCCCAGTTCTTCCATGGCCTGCATACTCACCAGACAGACATGTCACCCATTGTTTGGGATGCTCTGGATCGACTTGAATGACAGCGTTCCCGCCAATATCCAGCAACTTCGCACAGCCGTTGAAGAGGAGTGGGACAACATTCCACAGGTCACAATCAACAGCCTGATCAACTCTATGCGAATGAAATGTGTCGCGTTGCGTGAGGCAAATGGTGGTCATACCAAATCCTGACTGGTTTTCTGATCCACATCCATTTCCTTATATGAACTGTAACTCAGTAAAATCTTTTAAATTGTTGCATTTATATTTTTGTTCAATATAGATTCACACATTACTGAGCACAAATCACATCTCACATCTCTAGCCCTAACCTTAAACCTTATCTTAACCTTAAACTTTACCCGTATTCTAAACCTAACCGTAACCTTAGCATACAGTTGCTTATCAACAGATAAGTTTGTTGATAGTACGACCATCTGTAGAGCATTTACAGATGAAAAATCTGGACAATCCAAATTTTGTGTGTCTGACTGTCATTTGATTTATGGGAAATCTGTTTTGCTGTCTCAGTGCATGATAAAGCCCAAGGGAGTTTCATCCAGGTGTCATAAATGTCTTGTAATCACCTGGTTCATGTGTGCAGGAAGCAGTCAGACAACACCCTCTCCATTATGGTGTGTAAGGGTTTTGTCACACTAGTCACACTGTTTTCATTATGATAGGGAATACAGATCAATGTGTTGTGTTTCCAGTGTCTTGTCAAAGCCTCATTTGCTAGCTAGATATGGTATTCTAAGAAGAAAGTTGTAGTAAAAATTAATACATTGTTATTTTCGAATGAACCATAACTCTCCATCCTACAGCTAATGTGTAATGCATTATGATGCAGTTGTAAGACTTGTGATGAGCGAACTTTGCTCTGGTCATTACGAGTTGGTTGTTCAGAGCAGCCCTTAAGCAGTTTTGTCATATGAGCTGTCTTCTCCCAGCAGGCAGTAGAAAGCATCCTTGAGTTTCTCTCTGTCCTGGGTTGACAGTTACCCTTTGACACCTCGTCAGTTGACGTTCTGTATTCCATGACATGGGACTTCATATGACGCTCAAAAACAGAACAATGTATCAGGATTTATTAAGACATTCTACATTCTTAAGTGAAGGATTTAGGACACTGGCCAGTCGGGCTAGTAGACTACAATTTTTACTAGCCCAGGTTACATTATTCTAGCCAAATCTGTGCCATTTGAAATACAAAATGCCAGTCACCTGACGGGCTAGTTTGGCACATTTTCTACCAGCCCTATTTGCAAAGTACTAGCCTCAGGCTAGCGTAATTTCCATCCCTGCATACATATATTATAAGTAGACCAGATGGGTAATTTATTGTCAATTGACTAAGGCTAGATTTCCTATCTGTAATTCATTTAACTTTCTACTTCATTTAACACGTCACTGAGTTCAGATCATTAAATCAGCCTTTTATGTACCAATTTGCAGGCTTATCTAATGCTGTAAGCCGAGCGGCATGAGTGTAATTACAGGTATTCCTATTGGAGCTAAAGGAGGTAACCCTATCTGTCAGTCAGGTCACATCCCAAACGACACCCTATTCCCTATATAGTGCACTACGTTTGACCAGAGCCCATAGCGGTCTTGTCAAAAGTAGTGGTTCTTGGTCAAAGAAGTGCGGTAACTAGAGAATAGGGACTTACCTTGGACTATTCTGTCCCGCTCTACTCTGACGAGCCTGTGACTCTACTTCTACCTGGCTTCCTGTCTGTGACTCAGCCTGGCTTCCTGTGCTGCTTTCGCCTCTCTGTGCAGCAAGGCGCTCATGGACCTGTTGGTGGATCTGTGCAGCCGGTACCACCTGAACCCAGCCTATCACACCCTGGAGCTGCTGTCCAGTGAGGGCCTGTCCCTAGCCTTCAAGCCCAACAGCCTGCTGGGGTCCCTGGATGTTGTTGCCATAAGCATCAGGGAGAAAGTGTTGCAGAACAAAGTGGTGCGGAAACCTCCGCCTAAAGTGCCAGAGGTGAGTACCTGCTGATACTGACCCTGTTATAGAGATCTCTGTGTGTGTGTGTGTGTGTTTGTTTGATACTGTTCTACTGATTGAGGATATGTAGCTGCAATGTGACTGTTAATAAGCAATTAGCTGATTTTATTGTAACTTGAGGATTCATAGTTATCCTCTGTTTAGCCTTCCATGAATGCACATGTATGTTGCACTTCATGAAGTTATTGGAAATGAGTTTGTTCTGGTCTGGGCCTTTTGCTGTTGTTGTAGTGCACGGGTGGGTATCGTTGACTGTTTTTGGGATACAATGAATAAGATGTTTTCAGCATTCATTGAACCTAACCGTTGACACCTAAGAAATGTGATGTATGATTCTCTATGTAACCGTGCGATCGCCCTTTACCTTTTGACACTAAATCGTTGCAGCAGGAAAGGCCACAAAAACCAAAAAGGACTCATGCTAAGGTAGGCAGCAGGTGTTGTAGAGCCAGTCTCTAAACCAGTGGGATTATTGCCGGCTCTCGTGGCTGATTGAGTGTCTTCTCTCTCTGTCTCCAGTGTCTCCTAGTCTCCTCCTACTTACCTAGCATGTGAATRTTTCATGAGTGCCTTACCTTTAGTTACCATGCATTATTTCTACTCTACTCTCAGGCCTCCCTGGCCCTGGGGGCCCTGTTCCCCCTATCTCCCTTTGACCTCCCTTTGGCTGATGGCCAAAGTCTGACACTATTTCACTCTGAGTCATCGACATTGTGGGTAATATTTTATTTAAAGCCAACCGGTATAATGCATTATGATGTGGTTGTAATGCATTTTATGACTTGTAATAAGCATGCACAGTATAAACCCTTTTTTTTTAATAAGTTGCATCAGTAAATATTAGCAAATAGCCACACACAAAAACAGTTGTGATTGTTACACACCCTTGACTGGTAAGTGGTTGACATGATGTTTTCAGAAGGAAAGTCTGTACATTGTGTACTGGTGTGTGACCGTCATGGCCTCCATGATAACAGTATCTTTTGGTGTTTGTCCCAAATGGCACCCTACTTTCTATATAGTGCACTACTTTTGACCAGATCCCTATGGGACCTTGTTAAAAGTAATGCACTATATAGGGAATAGTGTGCCATTTGGAATTCAACCTGTGTTCTTCATAACAACCACCTCAACCCTCTTAGTGCTGCTGGCACTGTTGTTGTGATCCCTCTCTATAGGTACACCAAACACCCTGGGACTGACCAGGCAGTGGCTGCCCACACACAGGCCCTCTCTGTCAGGCCTCGACTTGGCTCCGAGCCTCAGTTACCTTAGAGTGATAGTCTCACCCCCTCTTCCCCTAGGCCTGTCAACAAATGTCTACGTTCTAAGGGAAAAGCTGAAAGTAAAGCATAACCTCTTTTTAAGTGAGGTGGAGTGAAGTTTTTAGTTAACCTTTCTCGCCCCGGGGTTCCGCTAGCGGAACACCCACAACATTCTGCTGCCTTCGCAGAGCGCAAAATTCAAAAAAWATTTTTTTGAAATATTTAACTTCCACACATTAACAAGTCCAATACAGCAAATTAAAGATAAACATCTTGTGAATCCAGCCAACATGTCCGATTTTTAAAATGTTTTACAGCGAAAACACAATATATATTTATGTTAGCTCACCACAATAGCCAAACACTACTCGCCATACGATACTGTTCATATTGTATCCACCTGCAATAGGTAGCTTTGTCAAAAAACTTACTGACAAAATATTTTAGAATTTAAATCTTTTTTTTCTTTTAGTCCACTAACCAAGAACAACTTCATCAAGTATGACAGTCTTATAACATGTTACACAATACATTTATTGTTTGTCGAAAAATGTGCATATTTGAGGTATAAATCATAGTTTTACATTGCAGCTACAATCACAAATAGCACGAAGCAGCCAGACTAATTACAGAGAGCAACGTGAAATACCTAAATACTCATCATAAACCATTTATGAAAAATACAGTGGTGTACAGCAAATGAAACATTAAACATCTTGTGAATCCAGCAATATTTCAGATTTGTAGTGTTTTACAGCGCGAAAACACAATATAGCATTATATTAGCTTACCACAATAGCCAAACACGCAACCGGCATTTATCAGCACAAAAGGTAGCGATCGCAAAAAAACAGAAAAGATATAAAATTAATCACTAACTCTTGACCAACTCATCAGATGACAGCCTACTATCAAGGTTATATACAAACACTTATTGTTTGATTCGAAAATGTGCATATTTTGAGCTTGAAAACCGTGGTTAACATTGTGAAAATGTAGCAACTTTTCCCAGAATCTCCGGATATATTTCTGACACTACTGCTAAATAACTCAATCATCATAACTTTACTAAAAAATACATGTTGGACAGCAAATGAAAGATCCACACTAGTTCTTAATGCAATCGCCGTGTTAGATTTTTTTAAATATATTTAAATCCATAACAAACAGTCTTTACGTTATATTGCGGTAGCATATGCGCCCGCAATAAGGTGGAAAATAGGACTAAACATTTTCCACAGAAATACGAAATAACATCATAAATGGTTCCTACTTTGCTGAGCTTCCATCAGAATCTTGTACAAGGAGTCCTTGGTCCAGAATAATCGTTGTTTGGTTTGATTCCTCTTCTCCTGTCGAATTGCAAGCCATATAGCCATTGGCGCAAACGTGCCCAACTTCACCTGACGCAAAAGAAAAAAAATTATTCAAAACTCGCAATAAACTTCAATAAACTGATACAACTCGGTTGAAAAAAAACTACTTATGATGTTTTATATCACATCTATCAAATAAATATCAGACCGGAGAATCTACAGGTCATATTCCCGAAAGCTTTTCTTAGTATCTCATGCGTATTACCTATATCTGGCTGTCTCTTTACGAAGCAATGATTTCTGCCGAACTACAATATTTCGCCCTTCCAAACAACTCTTGTTCCATTCCTCATCAATAGACACCACCTCTGGACCACTCCACTAGCGAATTACACCCAATCCTCCCACTCTCATGTGGACACTATGTGGAAGGCGTATGAAGTGCATGTATATCCATAGATTTCAGGAAATTAATAGGAAGCCCTGGAACAGGGCAGATTTTCCCACTTCCTGTCAGGAAGTTTGCTGAAATGAGTTCTGTTTTACTCACAGATATAATTCAAACGGTTTTAGAAACTTGAGTGTTTCTATACAATAGTAATAATAATATGACATATGTACGATCTAGAATAGAGTACGAGGCCGTTTAAATTGGGCACAATTTTTTCCCAAAGTGAAATAGCGCCCGCTACACACTAACAGTTTAATCATGGTTTATCCTACGATTCTGACACTTTGTCTCTCTCTCAATATTTCCACTCTAGTTTTTCCCATTGGATTGTACTGTGAGATCTTTACTTTCAAGTTCCATTTAATTACTGAACTTAGACATGGTTCAAATTGAGTTTTATTTCAAATACTTTGAGCGTTTATTGAGCCCGCTGAAGTGCCAGATCGGCATATTGCAGACAAGCTCAAGGGTCAAACAAATACTGTTTGAACCTAGGAGGTTCTCTAATACTGCTTTAATACTGTGTCATCCATTGGCACTAAAGTCACTCTGTTTCCCTGTAAAGAAACGGTGCGTCTGGTGGTGAACTACCACAGGAGCCAGAAGGCGGTGTTGAGGGTGAGTCCTGGTGCCGATGCTCCGTGGAGAGCCGGTCCCAGCTTCTATCTTGTGATGTAGAGTACCTTTTGACCCGTCCCATGTTCTGCTGCTGAAGGACAATGTCAGCAACCACGAGCTGGAGCTGGACAAGTGTCTGAGCGAGCTAGGCATCAGAGAGCTCTACGTACTGGACCAGACTCTTGGTAAATAAACCACCTTATACCCCCATCTCCCCCCACTTCTTCCTATAGAATYGTGACACATTTCTTGCCAATTCCTATGGTCATCCTACGGTACGACAATGATTAAAAGAGTTGACAAGACGGCACAAACAGATCTGGGACCAGGCTATTCCATGTCCTCACATGATATCTACAGTGTTAACCTGGTCCCAGATCAAATCAAGTTTGAAATGTTAAGGAGTTGACATTGTAGCAGAAACAGATCTGAGATCAGGCTAACTGTACCAACCTATCTCTGTTAACAAACTATTACTGTTCCTCTTATTCTTCTCAACCTGTTTTAATCGTATATTTAATTTGAGCTCTCTTCGTTGTTTTCTGTCACGCTTTTACTATATCTATAATACTATATCTATAATATCTATAATATATCTATAATACTATATCCGTAATCAGCACTCACACGTGAGATTGTTTTGAATCAAAGTAACATGCATTACTTTCTTACTGCAGCTAGCTACATCTGTGCCTGTAATGTTTACATGGGGTGTAATTCAGTCTGGGCTAGTTCATCTTATCAGGGTGGCGCTGCAGAATATATATAAGTGAGCTTGTGTTTACATATTTGGTTAAATGAGCTTCGATAAGCACATGCCTTCCAGTGTGTGTACTCTGCCCCCTATGACTCTGCCCTTAGAGAGGAAATATAGACGGTTAGTCATTAGAACACTACTTACAAAGCGTAGTGAGATGTACTGATGCTTGAGTTAAACTAGAGGCAGTTGTCAAATACCATAGTCAGTGTTGTTGGTAGTTTCACTGTAATCCCCCTTTTCTGTAGGCAGGGGTGGGAGGGGTGGGGGATTGCATAGCCAATGACATGGGAAATGATGTATAGTTTTGATAAAGAGAGAATCTTGTGTAGTTAAGGATAGTCTGCATTGCAACAAGGGCCCTTAATGTTGTTGAAATCCTGTGATTGTTTCCAGTTCGTCAACCTAAAATGTCTTCTGCACCTGCTCTAATTTACTCAGGTATTACTGTCTGAATGCTGCTTATTGTTCCCATCCACAATGCTGTAGTGACATTACCTGTAGCTTAACAGTCACTTGTACAGTCACATTAACCCCACTTTGCCGTTCCTTTTCTCCTCGTGGGACAATCTCGCTTGTTTCGTTTGCTTGTTTTACATATCTTAGATCAAATATAAGATACAGTCAATATTATTTCCCTTTCCTTCTGGCTTACAGTGTGTTATGACTGTTTGCTAGATTTATTTTCAGAGGTTGAAGAATAGATGCACTGTCATATTGGAAAAGTTTAGTTGTAGTGCCATCTACTGTTGAAACTGCCTGATTGTAGATAGAGGCTTGAGAGTGTGTTTATGGAGAATACTTTTTGTTGTATGCATGGGTTAAACTTTTAATAACTGACATGACTTGCATAATGTAGTATAGTTCTAGCTGTGGTTTATTTCATCCCATTGGTTAATGAATGAACTGCATGAATGAAAATCTTTATTTTTAGCTCAGTGAGCCAAACCTTTAATTTCGGAGTGAACTGAAACCTATTGTCTGTCCATTCATTGTTAGAATACTTCCGTTCCAACACCTCAAGTGTCGGTGGGGCCGAGAACAAAGGTCTGCTCGGATTCTTTAAGTTCAACAGAAGGAAATCAAAGGTAAGACGGCACAGTTCACTTGTGTTCCAACAGAGTGACATTTATCCCATTGGCTTGGCTAACTTAACACCATAATACCATCTAGAACATAGAGTGTGTGTCTGCAGATCAAGCTGACTTTAAACTGTTGACTTACTATTAATGTATGTTGAAATGCAGGAAAAAGAAGCATATTTTTTTCTGTGTCTTAAATCTTCTACTTAAATAGCTACTGTTATTCTTGAGCTCAACATATGATGGCTTTCCATAAAAATAATTAGTCTTATAGATTTTACTGTCCCGGTGGAAAGGGCTTTTTAACCCTAGCGCTGTACGAGTACTGCTACCGTCTGTCAAATAACTGAAATAACTGCATGTCATGCTTGTATTGTAGTTGCATTCTGATGTATTGCATGTTAGATGTACATTCCATTTCAGACTGAAGAACAGTCGCCTACTATGGACATGGATGGT
>NC_036845.1:7867281-7923175 GCF_002910315.2 Salvelinus sp. IW2-2015
ATACAAAAGTTTCTCAATACTTTGTTATATACCCTTTGTTGGCAATGACAGAGGTCACAACGTTTTCTGTAAGTCTTCACAAGGTTTTCACACACTGTTGCTGGTATTTTGGCCCATTCCTCCATGCAGATCTCCTCTAGAGCAGTGATGTTTTGGGGCTGTTGCTGGGCAACACGGACTTTCAACTCCCTCCAAAGATTTTCTATGGGGTTGAGATCTGGAGACTGGTAGGCCACTCCAGGACCTTGAAATGCTTCTTAAGAAGCCACTCCTTCGTTGCCCGGGCGGTGTGTTTGGGATCAATTGTCATGCTGAAAGACCCGGCCACGTTTCATCTTCAATGCCCTTGCTGATGGAAGGAGGTTTTCACTCAAAATCTCACGATACATGGCCCCATTCATTCTTTCCTTTACACGGATCAGTCGTCCTGGTCCCTATGCGAGAAAAACAGCCCCAAAGCATGATGTTTCCACCCCCATGCTTCACAGTAGGTTATGGTGTTCTTTGGATGCAACTCAGCATTCTTTGTCCTCCAAACACAACGAGTTGAGTTTTTACCAAAAAGTTATATTTTGGTTTCATCTGACCATATGACACTTCCCAATCTTCTTCTGGATCATCCAAATGCTCTCTAGCAAACTTCAGATGGCCTGGACATGTACTGGCTTAAGCAGGGGGACACGTCTGGCACTGCAGGATTTGAGTCCCTGGCGGCGTGGTGTGTTACTGATGGTAGGCTTTGTTACTTTGGTCCCAGCTCTCTGCAGGTCATTCACTAGGTCCCCCCGTGTGGTTTGGGATTTTCGGTCACCGTTCTTGTGATCATTTTGCCACCCACGGGGTGAGATCTTGCGTGGAGCCCCAGATCGAGGGAGATTATCAGTGGTCTTTTATGTCTTCCATTTCCTAATAATTGCTCCCACAGTTGATTTCTTCAACCAAGCTGCTTACCTATTGCAGATTCAGTCTTCCCAGCCTGGTGCAGGTCTACAATTTTGTTTCTGGTGTCCTTTGACAGCTCTTTGGTCTTGGCCATAGTGGAGTTTGGAGTGTGACGTTTTGAGGTTTGTGGACAGGTGTCTTTTATACTGATAACAAGTTCAAACAGGTGCCGTTAATACAGGTAACGAGTGGAGGGACAGAGGAGCCTCTTAAAAAGAAGAAGTTACAGGTCTGTGAGAGCCAGAAATCTTGCTTGTTTGTAGGTGACCCAATACTTATTTTCACACCATATTTGAAATAAATTCATTAAAATCCTACAATGTGATTTTCTGGATTTTTTTTTCTCATTTTGTCTGTCATAGTTGAAGTGTACCTATGATGAAAATTACAGGCCTCTCTCATCTTTTTAAGTGGGAGAACTTGCACAATTGGTGGCTGACTAATTACTTTTTTGCCCTACGTAGCTTTCCCAAAATTCCCTAGGTTTTTTCACAAATCCTTGTTGGAGAGTTCTGGATTTCCTGCTTATTCCCTCCTTGATTCTTTGAATTGTACAACCAAGATTTCTGGAAAACAGGGAATGTTATGGGAATTTTGCACCGCTACTGAAAAGAAAACCAAAGTTGAGCTCATGTGCTCTAATTGTTGGGGGGCATAAAACGCTATCTGTTACAAGGTGGTGGGTTTTGGAAAATCTACAATAGAATAGTACTCAAGAGCATAATTGATCTTTCTGCTAAATTAATGAGATTGCACTTATTGAATGAGATTTGAGTATTGAAGAAAATATAATGCAAGATGTCAAGTACCACACCCAGACATTTCAGGAGGGTTAGTAGTACTTACATTGTATTTTTTTTTCAGTATTTTGAGTATATTATTAATCACACCATCCATGTCCATAGTAGGCGACTGTTCTTCAGTCTGAAATGGAATGTACATCTAACATGCAATAAATCAGAATGCAACTACAATACAAGCATGACATGCAGTTATTGCAGTTATTTTGAAAGATGATAGCAGTACTCGTACAGCGCTAGGGTTAAAAAGCCCTTTCCACGGGGCCAGTCAAATTCTATAAGACTAATTATTTTTATGGAAAGCCATCATATGTTGAGCTCAGAATAACAGTAGCTATTTAAGTAGAAGATTTAAGACACAGAAAAAATATGCTTCTTTTCTCTGCATTTCAACATACATTAATAGTAAGTCAACGTTTAAAGTCAGCTTGATCTGCAGACACACACTCTATGTTCTAGATGGTATTATGGTGTTAAGTTAGCCAAGCCAATGGGATAAATGTACTCTGTTGGAACACAAGTGAACTGTGCCGTCTTACCTTTGATTTCCTTCTGTTGAACTTAAAGAATCCGAGCAGACCTTTGTTCTCGGCCCCGACACTTGAGGTGTTGGAACGGAAGTATTCTAACAATGAATGGACAGACAATAGGTTTCAGTTCACTCCGAAATTAAAGGTTTGGCTCACTGAGCTAAAAATAAAGATTTTCATTCATGCAGTTCATTCATTAACCAATGGGATGAAATAAACCACAGCTAGAACTATACTACATTATGCAAGTCATGTCAGTTATTAAAAGTTTAACCCATGCATACAACAAAAAGTATTCTCCATAAACACACTCTCAAGCCTCTATCTACAATCAGGCAGTTTCAACAGTAGATGGACTACAACTAAACTTTTCCAATATAGACAGTGCATCTATTCTTCAACCTCTGAAAATAAATCTAGCAAACAGTCATAACACACTGTAAGCCAGAAGGAAGGGATGACCAAATACTTATTTTCCACCATACTTTGCAAATAAATTCATTAAAAATCCTACAATGTGATTTTCTGGATTATTTTTTCTCATTTTGTCTGTCATAGTTGAAGTGTACCTATGATGAAAATTACAGGCCTCTCTCATCTTTTTAAGTGGGAGAACTTGCACAATTGGTGGCTGACTAAATACTTTTTTGCCCCACTGTACCATTATTTTGCAACCCTACTTTTCTGCCTGTGTGCCTCCTCTCGATATAGCTGATTGTCTGTTGTTCTGCTCATGTACCACTAGAGGGCAGACTTGACAAGCTGATCCCACGTCTTCTGATTCCCCTCAGTCAATTACAGTACGTTGACGGATTTAAAGTTTCTGTAGCAAGTCAACCTGAAGTAAATTAAAGCCTTGAATTATTTCTTATTATTTGATCAGCTTTACTCAGTGACATGTATAATGTATTTAATAGTAAGTTTGTAAAACAATAGTAGTTATAGCAGTAGGGCCGGTTTCCTGGAAATATTTTCTACTCCATCGTGGAGTTCTTTGAATGTGGTGTGCATATGTGCTAAAACATTATTATATTTGAGCAAATATTGAACAGGCTACCTGTTTGGAAGGTAATTTAATCAGTTTTACACAATTACAGAGGAATCTATTACCGGCATCCATCTGGGATACACCTCAAATCAATATGGGTGTTTTATTGGATTRCCCATAAGAACTTGGTGGATCTCTCTTGCTCATTTGAGTCAAGCCCCAGGGGGTGCGCGCACACACACACGCACACACACCCTGTAATCTCAGCGATTATGTTACATCATCATACTATACCTGGCTACATTTACTCTGATATCTGGATACCATTAATGGCCAAACTAATGGGAAGATATGTTGAGGACTGTTCATAACACAGACTGGAGTAGAACAGTACATTGGACAAACTGATGGACCGTAATGTTGAGGACGACTGTGTACATAGTGTATGATCTAAAGGAATGAAAACGATATTGCTTTGCTTATGAGACACCGTTCTAGAGATGCTAAGGCACGCCAGAAATGATCCTGTCTGTTTTCCCAGAGTTTTTTTTATTTTTATTGTACAGAATGAAACTATTTCAGATCACATTTTGTCCTTGGAGAGGACAATAAGGGTTATTGCTGCCTCTAAATCATCATAGATGGCCATGTTCGGTTCTATCTGTCTCTAGTCTTGGCAGTGAGCACTCCGCTTAAAATGCATTTCCACCTTGAATATGCATGAGTGATAGGCATTGTGGTTAGCTCTCAGATTTCCTCCAGCATGGAATTACAGATGTTCAGGTGAACTTTTCCTAAACTTTAATAACAAAGAAAGACTCAATAGGTTTTTTGGCTCTGGTCTGTAACTGATTTAAGATTACATAACGTATGCTACGAATTCATGGCAATTCCCTGCATGGAACATTCCGTTCCAGTACAACAACAGCACGGATCCCAATTGAAAGTTACCATAGTCTCTCCCTAAATTTGGAATGTGTATTTGTGTTGGTCTTTCATAATTGAACATGCAGTGGATGTACTGAGGGACTCTCAGAGATCCGGGATATTAACAGTTTAGCCACACTCCTCCCTCAAATACACAGGCATTGAGCATGTTGCTCTACCAAGGAGAGGAGGTAACATCGAGATCCTACTACTACAAAGGGAGGCTTACTGGATATCCTATCTAAAAACATTGATCCCTAGTGGTCTGAAAATTGACTTTGATCTCAGACCTTTCTTATGAACAATTCTTATAAATGGATATATTCTTCCTACAGCTTATCAGCGTACACCTAATATGTTCCCCCTGTTGACGATGCATATTATGCATTAAGGTTGAACCAAAAAATGACATGTAACAAATACAAATTAAATAGGAAACAATTAAATATGTGAAATTGAATTAAACAATAATGTATGTTGATGCTAACATTATGTGCAATATTCAATTATGTTGGCATATGATAACAATAGCCTAATATATTTAATATGCCATAAACAATTTTTTTTTTTAACAGTTTCACTCAATTCATTCTAATTAACTTATTCATTATGACACACCTCTCACTATTGTCATTGGTTGCACTACTTGCACTGTTTGTCAACATAACCTGGTTCAAGTATTTACCCTGAAACGTTGGTGATTTACCCAATAAATTACTGGGAGTTTATATATGGAGTGTGCGACTCTCTTTATTTTTATAGTTTATTCGCCGTTAGTCAGCACCTCCACACAAAATATTTTTTCTGGGTGTGCGCCAGCTCATATTCTTTATTGGTCTTTCATAATTGAACATACCGTGGATGTACTGAGGGACTCTCAGTGAGCTGGAATATTAACAATTTAGCCACACTCACTTTCATTTGAGAAGGTCGCCATGAACACATTAGCGCAGTGTGAAAAGTTCATCAGGGGAGGAGAGGGTTGGCCGCTGGCCAAGAATCACTCCCCAGTCCCTGCTGAAGGCTGTCAGATTTCTAAAAATGCATTTCAGGTTTCATCTCTGCCCTTTCTCTCTTGTGGCATGGGATCAACCAGCAGAAGATTGAGGCTTTGGATTTACTGGAATATTTGCATATATATTCTGTACTGTACATGTAAAAAAGAAARGTCCTCTCACTGTCAACTGCGTTTATTTTCAGTAAACTTAATTAACATGTGTAAATATTTATATGAACATAAGATTCAACAACTGAGACATAAACTGAACAAGTTCCACAGACATGTGACTAACAGAAATTGAATAATGTGTCCCTGAACAAAAGGGMGGGGTCAAAATCAAAAGTAACAGTCAGTATCTGGTGTGGCCACCAGCTGCATTAAGTACTGCAGTGCATCTCCTCCTCATGGACTGCACCAGATTTGCCAGTTCTTGCTGTGAGATGTTACCCCACTCTTCCACCAAGGCACCTGCAAGTTCCAGGACATTTCTGGGGTGAATGGCCCTAGCCCTCACCCTCCGATCCAACGGGTCCCAGACGTGCTCAATGGGATTGAGATCCGGGCCCTTCGCTGGCCATAGTAGAACACCGACATTCCTGTCTTGCAGGAAATCACGCACAGAACGAGCAGTATGGCTGGTGGCATTGTCATGCTGGAGGGTCATGTCAGGCTGAGCCTGCAGGAAGGGTACCACATGAGGGAGGAGGATGTCTCCCTGTAACGCACAGCGTTGAGGCCTGCAATGACAACAAGCTCAGTCCGATGATGCTGTGACACACCGCCCCAGACCATGACGGACCCTCCAGCTCTAAATCGATCCCGCTCCAGAGTACAGGCCTCGGTGTAACGCTCATTCCTTCGACGATAAARGCAAATCRGACCATCACACCTGGTGAGACAAAACCGCGACTCGTCAGTGAAGAGCACTTTTTGTCAGTCCTGTCTGGTCCAGCGACGGTGAAAAAGGGACGTTTCTTTTTATGCTGAGTTTATATGTACAGTAGCTTATATATAAGCAGCAGCCAATAGAAGGGAATAGAGTAAAGCCGACTGTGCACTGTGTAAAGTATTCCATGTCATCTACCCTTGGGATGCAATTATGCCCATGTATAAATATGTGGTTCTCTGTAGCTCAGTTGGTAGAGCATTGCGCTTGCTATGCCAGGAGAGTGGGTTTGATTCCTGGGACCAGCCATATGTAAAATGTATGCAAGCATGACTGTAAGTCTCTTTTGGATGTTATGTTATTTGAGTCAGGAAGATCTAGTAGGTGGGAGAGGCACGTGTTCTTGAGTAAGATAAGAGAAGATCAAAGTTAAACAGGATGTGAAGGTCATAAAGATGAATGGTGTCGACTTAGTTGATCCAGGCTCTGTTCTTAGAGCGGGGCAGCAGTAAATCTACTGCAGGATTCCAAGACTCCAGCTATGTTTTTGTTACATACGTCTTTATCTCTTAGCTCTACATTACTGTATAGTAGCTCGGTCTGCTTTTCCAAGCTTATACAATATGCAAGCAATTGGCAACTCACAGCTCCCTCAAAGCCACACTGACTGTCCTTAGTAGACTAGACTAGTTTGATTGTGCCTGCCTGGTGTAATGGAACCAATGAAATAGTCCCAAAAGTTCAGACCATGCCCACCTGGCACACCAGGCAGGCTCAATCAAATGATACAAATATTTTTGAAGGAAAACAAATACTATTTATGCCCAGGTCTGAATACCTTTGAGTGCTTTTCTCTCCCTCCTGCACATTTTCCATTAATTCTCCCCACTGTGAGAAGTGCTTGGTTCACTGATTACCTCTAATGACTAGAATTTAATGTTTTAGTCATTTAAACTTTTTTTTCATGACTACTTTGATCCTCTGCCCAGGAGTTGTCTGAAATGCTGTGTCATTTTGACTTAATATGTTTTCCTTTCTTTTCTTTAAACCCCCCCACCATCGTTTAAAGATGCATATCTTTGTTCCTAGTTGTGCTACAGTACAGAGACAGAAGCTTAGGACGTTTCAGACAGCCTGGACCCAGATCTGTTTGTGCTGTCTTGCCAACTCCTTTTTATGATTACTTGGCACGACATTGACCATAGGAGTTGGAAAGGCAGTGCAAACAGATCTGGAACCAGGCTAAGCTTCAGATGCTTAGTAAAGCCTTTGATCATTCTTTGATCGTCCCCCATTGCTCAGCAGCATCCCTCCCAGACAGACAGACGGTGTATTAGCGAGGCGGCGTAGCTACAGAATGGTAATAAAGCTGACTGCAGCTA
This sequence comes from Salvelinus sp. IW2-2015, assembly GCF_002910315.2. Classification (NCBI taxonomy): domain Eukaryota; kingdom Metazoa; phylum Chordata; class Actinopteri; order Salmoniformes; family Salmonidae; genus Salvelinus; species Salvelinus sp. IW2-2015. The sequence continues at coordinate 7,874,737 of NC_036845.1, forward strand.
TCACAACTGTCACAAAGCATCCTGATTCAACAGGGATCTGAGTGCCTCCTCTTGCAGACTAGAGGAGACAGACCCAACACTGAGCTTTGCATTGGCTTAATTTACGACTGCAATAACAGACTATGATGAAGATATGCTGATATTGTAGATTCAGTCGTGAGCCCTTGTTAGTCGGAGTCTCAAATGGCACCCTATTCTCTATATAGTGTTATGTGTCCTTGTCAAAYGTAGTGCACAACATAGGGAATAGGGTGCCACMTGGGACAGCGTTAGTGAATAAAGGGCATGACCCATGCTCACCCTTCAGGACTGGCCCTTGACATTTCCAGTGTCCACCATATCAACCTGTGATTTTGGGTTTCTGAGACCATTTAGAATTACCTGACCTTTAAATGCCACTCAGTTCATATGTAGTTCTGTTCTGTGTGTTTATAATTGTGTGTGTGTGTGTGTGTGTGTGTGTGTGTGTGTGTACGTACTCACACATCTGTTTGTGTGAATGTGTCACATTATCTGTCTGTGTGTCATTATTTTTATGTTTTGCATTAACCTTTCTCTCTCCCTCCTCATCCAGGGCCTGTCAACAGTGTCCATCGTGCCCTGTGTGGACGCGCGGCCCAGCACCCTGGGCCAGTCCCAGTCCGCCATGAACATCTCCAGGATGTCCCCCAGGATAGAGATTAAGAAGAGGCGGGCCCCTCCGACCCCGGCCCCCACACCCTGCCAGGGCTGCTACACACTGGAGGCCTACCAGGTGAGGGGGCAACACACACACACACACACACACACTTCAGGTCATGGTGACCTGTGTTGAGATCAACAATTGCAACATTGGCTAAACATTTCCTCTAATCTCCTTGTGTTGTTTGTGGATATAATATCAATAGTAGTAGTGTTCTTTCTCTTCRCGTGGTGTTMTTGTGGGAAATGTTGTTTTTTCACCATGTTATGTTGGCTCTAAAGGTTTTCTCTCCTCCTGTTGGAGAGAATGGGGTTTGTCTGGAACTGTGTGTTGTGGTCATAGTGACCGTTACTAACAGGAACACACTGGTTAAGCTGTGAAATGGATTACATCCTAAATGCCACCCTATTCCCTATATAGTGTACTACTTTTGACCAGGGTCTATAGTGCTCTGGTTAAAACTAGTGCACTATGTAGGGAATAGGGTGCCATTTGGACAGATACTCCGGTAGAGAAGCACAAGGTGTCCACACAGTATTCTGTGTACTACTCACGCTGTTCTTCCAATCAGGATTTAATTCGGATTTATGTTGTCGTGGCTCCCAGTTTTTTTTCTCGCCTGTCTTGTTATACCCTTTATAGCAAAAATTTGATAGCCTTTCAGACAATTAAATAAAYTGCCGGATCAGAAGTTTTCAATAAAAGTAGCTGATTGATGTGCTGTTGTGTTGTTTTTATGCAGTTTTTTTATGGTAGGGTGCTAGATGTGTTTTCTTTTTACTAAACGTCTTGGTAAATCATGGTATTTAATGAACTTTAACATACTTTTTTAGGGTAGAGGGGTCTGCGTGCAGGCAGCAGGCAGCCAGGTTGCACACAGGCAGCTCGAGATTATTTGATTGACAAGTAAAATGCCTGTTCAGTGGTGCATCGAAGCTATCTCAAGAGAGGGTTTCGTGTCGGCATTTAAAAAGCCGTGGTGTACCCTTACAGACAAACAAACATGCTGTAGCCYAGTCGCTTTCAAGGCGCCACATTCCATATGTCTGAAAGGGTATTAGACACTGTTCAGAAACACCACACTGATGACGTCTTTATCAGTCCGTTCACCCAGAGATAAGCAACACTTGCTGTCCTGTGACTCGCTAGCACGGATGAGACAAAGTATTGTGTTTGGAAGATGGCTGGCTGCATGTTGAGACACATGGCGCATGGGCCTGATGTAACCTTTTGTGAGGGTTAGACAAGGACAGAGAGATCAGATGAGGACGGAMTGCCTGAGGGATGGGATGGCTGCTCTTAGGTCTCCTTTCCATGAGCCTGAGCTACTGGTAGGATGGCTATTGTTGTAGTGATGACAATCTGTTCCCCTGGGGTATGACTACACTCTGTATAGCAAAATGTGCTATATAGAACCTAAAAGGGTTCTTCGGCTATACCCATAGGAGACCCTTTCGAAGAACCCTTTTTGGAACAAAAAGGATTCTACATCCTTTTTGTTCCAAAAAGGGTTCTCTCAGGTCAAATTCTTATGGAACCAAAAGGGTTCTCCCAGAAACCAAAAATAATCATTTTGGAACCCRTTTTTCTAAGAATGTTAAGCTGGGAATTACCAGGGACCTCACGATACGATATTATCACGATGCTTAAGTGCCGATACGTATTGCGATTCTAACAATTTTATATGTATTGCAATTCAATACTGTGATTTTATTGCGATTCGATGTTCCAAATATATTGCTCACCATATGTCTGCTGCAGAGGGACAAGAGAGAGCCATGAGAAAACAAGTTTTGATCAGTCATGGAAATAAAGGTGCTGAAAACAAATTGGCTTCCAATTTAAAAAGAAGATGGAGAACAAGCTATGGAGGAAAAATACTGGAGATTTGGTGCAGGTACAGACAACTAGCACAAAAATAATATTGCGATATTGTCAAAAKRWWWWWWRSMRKAAAAWWAKKWRCRMYWWYYWWAKRMMWWRSYWTTWWTTTRCCCATCACTAGWTATGACCCTCTATTGATCTCAGTACAGTATCAATTTACAATCAATAGTCAAGCCCAAGACCTTATTCAATCAAATAGCCAACTGGGTTTATCTGGGGTCAAGACAAAAAAATGGGTTCATCCCAAATTGCACCCTATTCCCTTTTATAGTGCACTTCAAAGGGAATGTGGTGCCATTTGGTATGCATCCAACATCTTGTGCTGAAGGACTGTTTTAAGCTTTTATTAGGCAAATAGCTGACATGATTTGGACAGGAGTAGGCTAACATGCTGACGAGACGGCACGCACGCGTGTGACATTGCACTCATGTTGATTTTGTCCACCCACACTAGACGTGATCAGGACACGCAGGTTGAAATATCAAACGAACTCTGAACCAACTATATTAATTTGGMGACAGGTCGAAAAGCATTAAACATTGATACCAATTTAGCTAGCTAGCTTGCTGTTGCTAGCTAATTTGTCCTGGGATATAAACATTGTGTTATTTTACCTGAAATGCACAAGGTCCTTTACTCCTTTATTAATCCACAGATAAAAGGGTAAACAGTGTTAGTTTCTAGGTATCTCTCCTCCTTCAGGCTTCTTCTTCTTTGGACTTTATATGGCGGTTGGTAACCAACTTTAAGTTGCATTACCACTACCGACTGGACTGGAGTGTGGACCTCAGTTCATCTTTCAATCACCCACGTGGGTATATGCTCCTATAAATCAATGAGGAGATGACACGTGGGTATATGCTCCTAAAAAACCAATGAGGAGATGGGAGAGGTGGGACTTGCAGCATGTCACACGTCACAAATAGAACCAAGTTTTATTTTAGCGCCTGGCTACACAGACGCTCGCGAACAGTGTGGCTGCAATGATTGCAGTGCTCACGCACGCAACGCGAGCGGTGTGGTCAGCATGCGAGAGGTCATGTTTAGAATGACATTTGTGACATGGCCTAGCCTGTCATCCTGAGCTTTCCGCTTCAGTGTTCGGTAATAGGTTTGACACAGGCAAGCACACTTGTGTAAGCCTGTTTGGCATACTGGAAAGGTAACATCAGACTTATGCAACAGGAGTCTCTAGTGACAGACATACTGTTAACATAAACACCAGATTTGGTTCTGAGATTGCAGCAGTGAATGAGGTGTATTTTGGTGGCACAACATCAAATATGTATAAGTGGGGTGTCGTGTTTCCAGAGGCAGATGGGCATGAAATCAGCTTGACAGGCTCTTTATGCCAATGTTACTGTACATAGTCAGAGGACAGGTGAGGTTGAGGGTTCAACAAACAAAAGTTTGCTGTAAATTTTTTTTACAAATATCTCTTGGATGAAATAGCATTAACTCAGAAGACCACTGAAGGGAAGGGGGTTAGMTAGGTTAGAATAGTGATTGGTCTAAGAGACTTGGAGCCTACTGTAGGAACACAGTGTTGTACATGATCATTATAGTCGGTACACGTTCAATACATTTTGTAATAGACATTGAGTAATATGTCTTCTATGGTTCCATTTTTGGGGGGTTCAATCTGCTCACTCCAGGGTAGGGTTGCACAATTCCAGTAACTTTCCCAAAATTGCCAGGTTTTCCAGAAATCCTAGTTGGAGAATTCTAGATTCCTTGCTCCTTTTTTCAACCAGGATTTCTGGAAAACCTGGGAATCTTGGGAAAGTTACCAGAATTTTCCAATCCTACTCTAAGGAGTGTTATTCTTCTCTGAATCTCAGTAGTTGACCTGATCTATTCTCAAGTATTTAAATCAACGGGACACAAGTCATGGAGCCTACTGAATATCCTCTGTTTTTCTCTGCAGCATGGCTCCTAGTGATGTTGATGTAACGACTCCTGGCTCTGGTTTCAGGGTGGACCTGCCAAGCAGTACAGTCTGAGGCAGCATCCCTATTGGTCCTGGTCAAAAGTAGTGCACTATGTAAGGAATAGGGTACCATTTGGGACGTAGCCTCAGACTCCATCCCATCAGGGGGATAGCTGGCAGCACAGGCTAAGTGTGATTGATTGAGATGGCTAGCATTACCTGCGTAAACCATTCCTTAGGGAGATGTCATAATCTGAACCAAGAGGGGTTTAGTCTTTCATAACAATCCGTCATTGGCTTTTTGTACTGCAGCACTATTAATCCACTTTAATGTAGCCTACCGTTTTAATCTGTTTCAGCAAGATACAAGTTGTCTGTTTACAATCTGTTTACAATCTTGCGTGGTTTGGATATTTCTACATTGGGCTGATGATACCATTCTCAATAATAGTCGTGGACCCTTTCTATAAAAAAAAACTTGAATTTGTGGGAAACCTCAGTTTAGATCAGTAGTGTTTTTTTTAAATGTTCCACATTCTGTAAGGTCACACATGATGCCTTTTTAAGAGGAAGCTTGTGATCTGAGTCATATGTTTGCAATCCCTCAGTTAGGCCTACATGATTGCTACGCAAGTAAACCATGTGGCTGCAGAACACTGAGTTAGAGTGAGAATGGTTGGTGTGGAAGCCTTAACTTACTCAACGCCTCTCTGAATTTGACTATTCAAGTGGCCTGCCTTGGTTTTTCAGTCCATCTGCTGACAAGACCTCCATTTCCTTTAATCAACACCCTCTGTAAATGAAATTCTATCACTTAAGGCCATGCAGGTTATTTTAGGTTGTCTTGTTTCACTTCATGCAAACTTGCTAGTTTATGTATGAGTGATTAGGCAACACTGTGGATTTTTCAGTGTGACAGGCTGTGGAACAGTGTGATTAAAATAAGTGGGAAACGGAAGCATGGGCGGCTCTAATAGTTTTGAGTGCAGATTTAGTGTGTATCCCAAATAGCACCCCATTCCCTATATAGTACACTACTTTTGACAAGAGCCCTAGTCAAAAGTAGGGCACTATATAGGGTAGTGTTTCCCAACCCTGGTCCTCGAGTACCTCCAACAGTACACCTTTTTATTGTATCCCTGGACAAGCACACCGGATTCAACTTGTCAAATAATCATCAAGACCTCAATGAGTTGTGTTTGTCCAGGGTTACAATGAAAAGGTGTACTGTTGGGGATACTCAAGGACCAGGGTTGGGAAACACTGATATAGGGTACCATTTGGGAGTCTCTCTATTATGCTCCTTTCCTCTTTCCTAAGGAAGAAAATGTTGTGTTCTCAGGAACAAAGGAAGAGGCCCCTAATGCCAAAACAAACAGCCCACTGGCACTGTGTAGTCTACCATCTCTCTCTCTGTGTGTGTGTGTAAATCTAATGAAGTAGTGGTGGCGTCTTCTCACAGAAATGTTGTGGGGAATGTTGTTTTTTCACCATGTTATGTTGGCTCTAATGGGCTTCTCTCCTCCTGTTGGAGATAATGGGGCTTGTTTGGAGCTGTGTTTTGTGTTTATGTTCACATTTTAAATCATTATTATTTCCAAATCACAGTCTCACAGTTAAGTTTTTGAAAGAATTGTTTTGTACCTCAAAGAATGACAAAAAACCTAGGCCTTGTTGTGGTTTTATGTTGGAATGTAATCTTAACCTTAGCAGACAAAGTAATATCCTGCACTGATAAAGATTATATAATGGACCTATTTTCACTACAGTTGGCACAAGAGTAGTCCACACTTCATCTACAGTGGTACATTGGTTCTCTATTTGAAGTGGACTTATGCCTTGAGCACTGATATACTTTTACTTTGAAATCTGTGTGTGTGTGTGTGTGTGTGGTCTGACCATAAAGAGCATGTAAATTCACTGTGCCAGCTCTGGAGCGGTGTGCTGTGTTGAGTAATTAAAAAGCTGGAGCTTTGGCAGCCAGGGGACTGAGCTTGCATCCCCAATACGCACCCTATTCACTTAACAGTGCACTACTTTTGACCAGCGCCATAGAGCTCTAGTCTAACGTAGTGCACTATGGGTCCCATTTGGGACATAGACCAAGTCAACCATTAAGGAGTGAGCTAGCATTCCTGCAGGATTAGGGGGTAGAAAAGCTATAGAAATATTTGACTGAATGATCGCATTGAGTGGCAGCACATCAGTGTATAGTAAATGTGATTTGATGCAGTCTGTGATATAGAGTTAGTAGAGCGCTGCAGGGTTGTGCAAGTGGTAGGTAGGCGAGTCTGACTGGGTGAGAGAGTGCACAGCAGTTTTGGCATGGCTCATGGAAAATCACCTCCTTGAAAAATCACCTCCACCTTGAAATTGCGATGAAAGTAGCAACAAGCCATAACAAATGATTTGTCAAACTTTTTATTTTTTATTCCTTGAATGTGGTGTAAGTCAGAATGTCCTTGTTTTATTTCTATATTCTAAGAAAATACTTGTGGTGTTTCTCTGGGATTGAGTCATTGTGGTTATAACGCTGTGTTACTTACTGCCCGCTACCTTGCACTTCTTTAGAGGTAGAGTTGTGTAAACTCCCTGAACTGTGTATGCACCTCCACCATCAAACCACCGTTCATACTTGTCGGTCTCTGGCATACCATAGCATGTGGGGCAAAGTTGAAGCTGTAATGGAGGACTGACTGGGATATGAAGATGTGTGTGTGCGCGTGTGTGTGCATGACCATGTGTAGGTGCACGTGTGTGACTAATTGGCTGCTCTTCAGAGTGAAAGACAATACTGTGCAGCCCAGTGCCGCAGAACGAAGCGACAGCGTCCTCTGACTAACCATTCTCTATGAATGCTCCATACTACTGTTGTATTGGAGTGTAAACATACCAGGGGAATTGATTGTGTTGCTCAGCTATGGATTACGGTTTAAAGTGACAGTGGTGCACTTTGGGATTTAGAGGAGCCAACTTAAGTCTGGGGAACATGTACATAAGATTGGGCAAACGGAGACCAAAGCTTCCCTTGCTTAGTATATTTAATAACCCTGCATGGCAATGGTTTAGCTCCCGTCTAAATCTGATATATATGTTGGAAGCATAACGACAGCAATATAAACCGTTTGCACGCCCACTTTAGAGAGTGATGAATATTTCTCATTGGACCATACATTTACTGCATAGTTTTGAGACAGTGAGTTGTGTCAGGTCAACTTTGTGGATCTAATGGAGCATGTAAGATGAGGGAGCATGGGGAGCTAGTCTGTCAGTGGTAGAGTGAATAGTAATACCAGAGTAATGGCTGTCTGTCTCTGCCATGAKGATAGAGGGCTCTGGATGACTACTTTAAAATGGAGATAGCCCTCAATGGGGCTGCCCATGCTGTCACACAGGATGCCATTTGCAAGGATAGAACGTGTGCTGTCTTTCCATATCTATGGTCTCTGTAGTGGAGGCCTGGGTCATTTGAGTTCATAGACAGCTCACCAGTTGACATGCGGAGAGACGACAGTAGTAGTACAGACAGTTTGTAGCAGGGGGAAAATTTGTTGAAGATAGAAGGAAGCGTTGACCCATTTTAATTAGGGCTGGGAATTGCCAGGGACCTCATGATACGTAGGTGCCGATACAATATGTATTGCAATTCTCACTGTGGTGGCAGAATTTTCCACAACATCACCATTCTATAGTATTGCAATTTGATGTTCCAAACATATTGCTCACTATATGTCTGCTGCAGAGAGACGAGAGAGCATGAGAACAAGTTTTGATCAGTCATGGAAATAAAATAGCTGAAAACATGTTGTTTCACTATTTAAAAAGAAGATGGAGAATAAGCTATAGGATGAAAAATACCGGAGTTTTGGCACAGGTACAGCCGACTAGCGCAAGCTAACGCTACCTAGCAAAAAAAAWAWAWATAATATATATACACTGCCGTTCAAAAGTTTGGGGTCACTTATACCATTTCTTGTTTTGGAAAGAAAATCWAATTTTCTGTCCATTTAAAATATCAAATTGATCAGAAATACAGTGAAAACATTGTTAATGCTGTAAATTAATATTGTAGCTGGCGATGGCTTTAAAAAAATAAAAAATAAAAAATCATGGAATATCTACGTAGGCGTACAGAGGCCCATTATCAGCAACAGTCACCACTATGCTTGAAAATATGTAGATTGGTACTCAGTGGGTCTCCCGAGTGGCGCAGTGGTCTAAGGCAGTGCTAGCTTTGTCACTAGAGATTCTGGTTTCGAGTCCAGGCTCTGTCGCAGCCGGCTGCGACCAGGAGACCCATGGGGCGACGCACAATTGGTCCAGCATCGTCCGGGTTAGGGGAGGGTTTGGTCGGCAGGGATGTCCTTGTCCCATCGCGCACTAGCGACTCCTGTGGCGGGCTGGACGGAGTGCACGCTGACACGGTCGCCAGGTGTACAGTGTTTCCTCCAACACATTGGTGCGGCTGGCTTCCGGGTTACACTTTTTTTGATCAATGTAAAGCTTTAGGTCACATACAACATTACGGTCAAATGGGATTCACGGGCATCGAAGAAAACACCAGGTAAAAAACCTATGGGTCATGTTCGATTCTGATCTAAATTTCGATTCACACATTAGGAATGTGACCAAAATAGCTTTTTACCACCTGAGGAACATTGCCACGGTGCGGCCGTTTCTATCTCAGGATGATACAGAGAGACTCATCCATACTTTTGTTACAAGCAGGCTTGACTACTGTAACGCTCTCCTGTCTGGTCTACCCAAGAAGGTCACTGGTCAACTGCAAAACAAACAGAATCGTGCAACATGTGTACTGCCCAAGACCAGACGGAGAGCCCACATTACACCGGTTTTAAAGTCAATGCACTGGCTGCCAGTGCACTTCTATTGGTTTTTACATCAATCCACGATCGTGCACCCCAATACATGTCAGACATGCTTTTAAGTAATGTACCCAGTAGGTCCCTCAGGTCCTCTGGCACTGGCCTTTTAACTATCCCAAACCCTAGGACCAAGAGGCATGGAGAGGCAGCCTTTAGTTACTATGTCCCCAGCCTCTGGAATAGCCTGATAGAGAACATGAGATGGGCTGAAACTGGGGACATATTTAAGAGATCTTAAAACACACCTTGAAACACACGTTTTCCTTAGGCTGCTTTTTTAGTGTTTCAGTTTTTATTGTTATGTTTTGTTGTTTTATTTGTGCTTTTTCCTGTGAAGCGCCCTTCGTTGCATTAATGTCTGAAATGTGCTATATAAATAAAGCTTGATTTGATTCCCATGAAAAGATTTGAAGTGGCCACCAAACACATTTAAAGTGTTTTTATCTCCATGCCTCCAGGATCAGAGGACATGTTGAGATTAAATGGGTCACACTGTTTTGTTGTATAAGGAAGCAATAATACCCCTTTCAGTAACAGCAAACAAATAAACATGGAACACTTAGGTATTTTGACTGATAGTCTGACTGACAGGCAAAGTTCCATAATCCATACAATACATTTCATCTTAAAAAGGTATTAATAACTTAAAGCTGCAATATGTAACTTTTTGTCGATCCGACCAAATTCACATAGAAATGTTAGTTATGTCATTCTCAATGAAAGCAAGTCTAACAAGCAGTTGATCTGTTCTATGTGCTCTATTTCTATGATTCCCATTCTTAAGTTATTTTTTGCATCTTTTACTTTTGGTTTTGTACACCTGCTTCAACTGCTGTAAATACAGTATTTTTGGTCATGGAAAATATATTTCACAACGGCTTAGATGGTACAATGATTTTCTACACAATGATTGCTTGTTTTGTAACAGATTTGAAATTTTAGCAACCAGGAAATGGAGACGGGATTTCTGCGTAGTGCACCTTTTTTAATAATGATAATGAGCAGTGATGATGTCCAAGAATAAATGGTTTATAGGGTATATTGTCACGGCTAGGGGGAGTTGTTAAGCCCGAGACTCATTACTCCCTCTCTCTCCCTCTCTCTCAGGTGGCTCCTGACTCAGAGAGTACACTGAGGAAGAGGAAGGCCCCGGCACCCCCTGCTACCCCTGCTACCTCTGTCACCCCAGCTCCTAGCACCCCAGCACCTCGCACCTCTGTCCAGATGGCCCCCTCTCCCTCCCCAGCCCCCAGCTCTCCTACCCCCAGCCTGCCTGCAGAGGAGGACTCTGGCTCTGAGCTGAGCAATGGGTCTGTCTACAGCAGCAGCAGTAGCAGTAGTGGGGTTGCCGCCGGCACCTCTGTCGCTGACACCTCAATGGCCGACTCTGACTCCGCCTCCAGCAGGGCTGATGTGTCCAAGCCCGGCCCTGATTCCACCCCCAGCAGCAGGGCTGCCATGGCTGACTCCTCCCGAGACTCCGCCCCCAGTAAGGTTGACACCGGCCCCAGGAGCAAGACTATGGTCAATGTCGCCTCTTACTCCGCCCCTACCAGCAAGGTTGAAAAGGTTGACTCCGCCCCCAGCAGCAACGCTGACAAGGCCAAGCCCACCCCCTATTTGTCCCGCAGCACCACACCGGAGGAGACCAGAGGAGAGTCTGCTCTTGGCCTGAAACTAGACGAGACGGAGAACAACAGACACAGCGCCATGGGTCAGTATCATCAGTACACATATAGTCAATGTAAAGAGGCCGATTGAGTTCTCTTCCCCGTCAACCCGCAGGCTGTTCCAGTCACAGTGTTCAGCGGTAGATGAAGGGACAGAACGTGCTTAGTCATAGCAGTCATATAACGGTGTAGCAACCCTTGCCTAGGTAGGCTCCTTAATGATCTCCTCCAAATGGTTTAACCCAATTGGAGAACACCCGCAAGAATTGTTGCACTACTACCGCTTTTCACTATAACAGGTTCCCCTCAACCTGAACTGAGTTGCTGGTGGTAGACATGATACCTGTACAGACATTTAGCCAGTAGAGACCCAAGGCAGCATAAACTAAATAACCCCCACGTCATAGGACAGGAGTTGGCCGGGATTGCAGCACTGCAGATTTGATTGCCTTACGTTTTGTACAATCTGTCCTCGGTAAACCAGGTGAAATAGCATTGCTATTAGCCTCACTATTCCTATTGATGCACTGTAGTGTAGAATTTGACATTTCTCCATCCTAAAAGAATCCCTGTACTACCTAATCTAACAAGGGAACAAAATGCACAAGACTAGAGTTATATCGATTGTGTCTTTTCTTGAAACGGGTTGAAGCGGACAATATTTATTTAGCTTGGTGAGGATGAGAGAGGTTGAGGGAGGAAGTGTTTAGTGCAGTGGACGCACTTAAAGCAGACTGCTCTGAGGAGTTGATTTATAGACCTGGGTGTGCCTCCCTCCCCTCTGCTATTCCCAAGACACTGTGCAGAACAAATAGACTTCTGCTAGGAAGACCCTGTAAGACCCACAGACCTACAGTGGCTTGTGAAAGTATTCACCCCCTTGGCATTTTTCCTATTTTGTTGCCTTACATCCTGGAATTCAAATAGATTTTTTTTTTGGGGGGGGGGTTTGTATCATTTGATTTACACAACATGCCTACCACTTTGAGGATGCAAAATATGTTCTATTGTGAAACAAACAAGAAATAAGAAACTGAACTTGAGCATGCATAACTATTCCCCCCCACTTTATAGAGCCACCTTTTGCAGCAATTACAGCTGCAAGTCTCTTGGGGTGTGTCTCCATAAGCTTGGCACATCTAGCCACTGGGATTTTTGTCCATTATTCAAGGCAAAACTGCTCCAGCTCCTTCAAGGTGGATGGGTTCCACTGATGTACAGCAATCTTTAAGTCATACCACATATTCTCAATTGGATTGAGGTCTGGGCTTTGACTAGGCCATTCCAAGACATTTAAATGTTTCCCCTTAAACCACTTGAGTGCTGCTATAACAGAATACTTAGGGTCATTGTCCTGCTGGAAGGTGAACACCAAATGTGTTTGCTTATTTTTTTCTTTAAGCAATGGTTTTTTTCTGGCCACTCTTCCGTAAAGCCCAGCTATGTGGAGTGTACGGCTTAAACTGGTCCTATGGACAGATACTCCAATCTCCGCTGTGGAGCTTTGCAGATCCTTCAGGGTTATCTTTGGTCTCTTTGTTGCCTCTCTGATTAATGCCGTCCTTGCCTGGTCTGTGAGTTTTGGTGGGTGGCCCTCTCTTGGCAGGTCTGTTGTGGTGCCATATTCTTTCCATTTTTTAATTAATGGATTTAATGGTGCTCCGTGGGATGTTCAAACGTTCTGATATTTTTTTATAACCCAACCCTGATCTGTACTTCTCCACAACTTTGTCCCTGACCTGTTTGGAGAGCTCCTTGGTSTTCATGGTGCCGCTTGCTTGGTGGTGCCCCTTGCTTAGTGGTGTTGCAGACTCTGGGGCCTTTCAGAACAGGTGTACTGAGATCCTGTGACAGATCATGTGACACTTAGATTGCACACAGGTGGACTTTATTTAACTAGTCATGTGACTTCTGAAGGTAATTGGTTGCACCAGATCTTATTTAGAGGCTTCATAGCAAAGCGGGTGAATACATATGCACGCACCACTTTTTCTTTTACATTTCTWTTGAAATAATATTTTGAAACAAGTCATTTTTTTCCATTTCACTTCACCAATTTGGACTATTTTGTGTATGTCCATTACATGAAATCCAAATAAAAATTAATTTAAATTACAGATTGTAATGCAACAAAGTAGGGAAAACGCTAAGGGGGATGAATTATTTTGCAAGGCACTGTATCTAATAGACTTCTGCTGGGAAGACCCTGTCAGAACCACAGACCTATCTGTTGCTCACAAGGCAGAACAACTAGACTTCCCCAAAACATAACAAAACAAATCATTATGTTCTGATCTGGAGTTGTATATTTGGGATTGTACATCACCGGTTGTACAGTCTGTAAAATAAATAGATGACATGCATCAATTAGGGATGATGTACTACAGGGATTTTAGATGTTTCCCCTTATTTAACCACTGTGATAATCTAAAGATAATCGTTGGTTATGTTCTATAATGTATGTGAGCGCAGTTGTTTCCTGCCTCCAGCTGTGTGAAGAGAGAGAACCTCTATTGGCTCTGTTAGCAGGAGTAGTGCAACCCAGATATCTCTCTCCTCTCTCACATGGCACACTGCTACTCTGTGCTCTTTTCCTCTTCTCGTCTGTTCTCTTTCTCTCTCTCCCAGCACTGCCTCTTCTCTCTCACACCATCATAGTGGAAAAAACAGTCCCTCAACCCAATAGTAAATGTTTGGCTCAGGCACAGAGGCGGTCTCTCTAATAGGTGGTTTTTGGATCGTTGATTCTCATCTTAAGATACATTTTCTGTCCGAAAATAAACTGGAGATTTCAACACACTCAATTGGGGCTGTTTCAATCAATCCACGCACCCACGTGTGTGTGTGTGTGTGTGTGTGGGTGCGCGTGCGCATGTCCCCTCAGTGTTTTTAAAGGGCCTGTAGGTCATCTGTTAGCCTCTGCAGGGTGTTTCTTAACCTACGTCTTACATTATCTTCATTGTGCTGACAATAGGGAATCTCTCATTTTAATCTGCTGTGTGCGGTTAAGTACCGTAGCTAGGTACATATTTTTGTGGCGCTAGCTGTCACACTTGGAACGCAGTCAGTAATCTAAAGGGCCTGAGGCGCAGAGTTAGTCAGTCACTCCCACGGCCAGCTCTACTCCATGTGGTCCATCAGCTGCTGAGTAAGGGATGTGAGGCATACGTTGACATATTGCTCACATCGCTCAGCACTGGCTGCAATTACATCAGCCTTTTACTGGTTTTATCCCAATTGGCACCCTGTTCCCTTATAGGGCACTATTTATGACAAGAGCCCTATGGGCCCAGGTCAAAAGTAGTGCACTATACAGGTAATAGGGTCCTATTTAGGACCAATAAACAGTTACACCCCCGTGGCAGGCCGTTCAGCTCCAGTCCACACAGTGCCATCAGTCTTTCTGTGAGATCATGATCAKAAAGATTTCTCTGAGTTTACTGCTGCTGTGTGCCCATACTATGTATGTGATCACTGATATGAGTCAAAGCAGACCCCCTTTTTAAATGGAAATCCAAGATGACAATATTCTGAAAATCTATAGTCAACTGTTGACTAATTTTGATTAAACACTGTTACATAAAACACCACATATGAAGTTTCTTGTTTTGTCAAGTGGCCTACTGTTCTGAAGCCCCCTGGATGTCAGCGTTTGAGCTGGCCACACTGTTTCTTCACAGAAATGTTTTGCACAAACACAGTCCTTACAAAGTTATGTCCTGAATGTGASCAGTTTATTTTGGGATGCAATGTTCASKCATTCACAGAAGTAGCGGCAGCGTAARACAATCATCCAAACCGGAAAATGTAGACGACATTAATTCTAGCGCTAACTGATGAAAGATTGACGTAACACAAGCAGTCATAGTTAGCTAACAGAAACAACAATGTGAACTAACTAATAGAAATAACTWTTTACAATTCATCACGTCAAGGGTGAGCTCACAATTGATCAAAATAATTGAGTAAAACACTTTCTAAAAATCTAATGTAATCCGGCGATGGGTAGTGTGTGCACGCCWCCCTGTTTATTTTTCCGCTTCAACCACCACCTCAATTCATACCGTTGTTAGAAAATAAAACTTGTTAGAAAATAATTAGAAATTGACAAGTTGAAACAGCCTTTAGATAATTAGCAGYCAGCGTGGGTTAACTGTCCTGTTGCGCATCAATCACATTTTGGAACAGTGCATTCTGACATCAGGTGCATAAAACAACTCACGCTGGGGCGACCGTTAAAGATATTTGGAACTCACAGGTGAAAAGGTTAAAACTGCAACATTTTCTCTCAGCCTCTTGGCAAAATGAGAACAATAACATGAGATTAGCTATCAAACAGCATTTATTTTTTTTATCTGACCCATGACAAAAAGTGTAGAATTGCAGGAAATTAGCTTTAAAATTTAAAAGCATATTTTCAGAGCCTCATGACAAAATGTGTAGACTAGCTTTACAAAACTTCAAATTCTTTGGACACAAAATGTGTTGAAATGCAGGAAGTTAGCTGTTTTCCTAAAAAATTAATCTGTTTTTCTAAAACAGGGGCCCCCAAATGAGGGGGTCCAGCCCTGGCCTGGAGTGTTTTGTGAAGCTCCATTTCTATCTCCCATAGCTGGAGTCTGGGGCGTAGAGTCTGATGTTATCTCTGCTCTGCTCTGTTTAAGGGGCTCTGATTAGAGACTGATCAGCAAGCAACACAATTGCCACTGAGAAGCTTCCATTCAAACGAGTAGCTTTACTGTACTTTCTCCACATACATTAAGCAGTTATAAGCAGCTTTCAGTTATTTGTTAATGTACCCATTCATTGATTGTCTTGTGTATTTTGCTTATTGTTTAATGTAAAAAAATTAAAATTTCTTTCTGCACAGTATGATGAACAAAGGCAATATAATTTAAGCTTATTGATTTCCCCCATTCTAACACCCAGTGCTTACTGCATCCCTCCTTTTCTTTAGGTGCTGAGCGTCCAGTGCCACTCAAACCTCTGCGAACCCTAGAACGGGAGCCCCCCCAGTTAGTCATCCCCCCACCCCCGCAGTACCCTCCCCCTCCCTCAGACCTAGACTCCCCCGATGCCTCACCAGAGAGCCACAGGGAGGAGGCCCCTCAGTGTAGGTCTCTCATCCCAGCTGACACCTCTACTATTGGGCTACCTTTCCCTCTGGTAGCCAGCTACTCTCCTTCCAACCTTCATGTCTTCCTCTAACTCCTCTCCTTTTTCAGTGCTGCTTCCCTCCCTGAACTTCATAGTTGTTGTTGAATGTTGAATGTCCCGGGTGGCTCAGTTGGTAGACCATGGTGCTTGCAATGCCATGGTTGTGGGTTTGAGTCCCAGAGGGGACCAGTACAAAGAGAAAAAAAAGTATGAAAATGTATGCACTAACTATTGTAAGTTGCTCTGGATCAGAGCTTCTGCTAAATGACGAAAATGTTAAAATCAATCTCTGTGTGTATCACAGTTTTCACTCTTAATGTGTAGTCCGGCTCATGTGGACATTCTATCCAGGCTTGCCACGTCGTTCATCTCCTTTGCAGCCAGTTAAACAGTTACGAGGCCTCCTTTATAACAGACAGGCTGATAGGCCACCTGAGCCCAATGCTGAAGGTCAGCTGTGACAGTGAAGTTCCTTGTATCCCAAATGGTACCCTATTCTCTATATAATGCTCTTCTTTTGACCAGGGCCTATAGGGCTCTGTTCAAAAGTAATGCACTATATAGGGAATAGTGTGCCATTTAAGACGCAACGTTAATCAACCTGTGAGGCTTTTATCGTATGTTTTTTATCTCCTGCTGTCTGTAAAAGGCTGTGATTTTCTGTTTCTGTTGTCAGGCTGCGATAGCGGCAACTTCTTTCTCCAGGGCTCCAGAACACCTTTATCTACCCTGTCCTAGTTCTATCTCATGTCTTCTTTTCTCTCTCTTTGCCTCTCCCCTCCACAGTCTACTGCTGTGCCCCTGTCCGTTTCCCGTTCTCCAAGCCTCGGTGAACAGACAGACAGACTTCTCTGGCCTGCCGTCCTCTCACTGTCTTCCTCTCCTCCCTCGCCTCTTCTGCACCTTCATCTCTTCCTGCTGGACCTCTGCTCCTTCCATCCTCCTTTTCTGTTCTTAGAACTGCCCCTTGAACTTCCTTTCTTTCCCATCTCTACACTTTCAAATCCCTCTCTTGTTGATGTCTTTTCTTTTCCTTGTTTTTGTGGCTTGTTTTTATAAATGTCTGTATATACAGTATAAACTATAAGCCATTTTGTATTTCAGGTAGTTATACAGTGGTTGGTACGGTAGAGAACTAAGAGGAACGTGATGTGTGAGGGCTGAGGGCTGATGGGGACAGGGATGTGTGTGATCAGTAGGCTGTTTAAGTGCAGATGAAATAGCCATACATGTATTGAGTGTGGAGTGATTGATGGAGACATTTTGAATTGAGGGTGTAAGGAAAGTCAAACGATATCTCCAAATCAATGATTTGATGGTGGTGGTAAAGGTTCTCTTTGTTATTGCTTAGTGTTTGTAATGGTTAGTAACTAGAAACCAGGCTGTTGTTTCTCTGCATGCTGATTGGTTGACTCCATTAAGGAGTGACCAATAAATCAATGACACTTTTTATGTGGAGGGTTCATCCTTTTTATGAGATTAACTCCTGGGACATTGGTTAGTATTAGTGGGTTTGTGAGAAGCAGCTTCACTGTGACAACATATCAGTGGAGAGCTAAATAGAAGTCACTCTTGTTCACATGTCTTTAGCTTTTACGTTGGATGTGTGAGTGAGTGAAATAAATAACTCTTCTGTATTGGCTTATCCAGATATTCAGCCCTCTAAGTGCCTTTGTCAATAGCAGCATTCATGTGGGTTTTAATTGTGTTATATTGTACAAAAAAAGCATTTAAAAACATGTTTATAATTACAAGTGCAAAATTAGCATGGCGTCCAAGACAGATCATTGAGATCAAGGATTTCCTTGAAATGGACAAGCATGAAAACATTAATATTTTATCATTTCATTTGACATTAAAGACTTAACACCATTTGTGTATTGAGGCCATGAGGAAATTATTTGTGATTGGGATTTTGGTCTGTGTGTGGTGGTAATGTGGCTTAGTGTGTTTCAGTATGTTGTAGATAGAGAGATGATAGATGTCTATGACTGGATGTGTGTGAGAGAGTGTTACTGGCATAGAGAGAGAGTTACAGCCAGAGAGTCTTGACTTGGTTTGTGCATGGTTTGGGTTTATGTGATGGGAGCAAGGATGAGTTCATGTTTGTGTAAGATTTTGTTTTGGATGGCTAAGCCAGTGCTGGGAAAGGGTTGGGAGGGCCACTCTGTGTGAGTCACTGGATCTCCAGGAACAGGCTCTCTTCACCATTACAGCTCTGCCTGAAGTTGACAGGCCCAGCTCTCACACACTCATGGGTTAGGTGGCTTTAAAACATCTCTCTAACGACTTCTCAGTGATGTGCTCTGCATGCTGGCTGGAGAATACTGTAAACCTAATAAATGGAACATACAGTTAAAGTCGGAAGTTTACATACACACTTAGGTTGGAGTCATTAAAACTTCTTTTTCAACCACCACAAATTTCTTGTTAACAAACTGTAGTTTTGGCAAGTCGGTTAGGACATCTACTTTGTGCAAGACACAAGTARTTTTCCCAACAATTGAAGACCTCCACAAGTCTGGTTCATCCTTGGGAGCAATTTCCAAACGCCTGAATGTACCACGTTCATCTGTACAAACAATAGTACGCAAGTATTAACACCATGGGACCACGCAGCCATCATACCGCTCAGGAAGGAGACGCGTTCTGTCTCCTAAAGATGAACATACTTTGTTGCGAAAAGTGCAAATCAATCCCAGAACAACAGCAAAGGACCTTATGAAGATGCTGAAGGAAACGGGTACAAAAGTATCTATATCCACAGTAAAACGAGTCCTTTATCGACAAAACTTGAAAGGCCGCTCAGCAAGGAAGAAGCCACTGCTCCAAAACCGCCATAAAAAAGCCAGACTACGGTTTGCAACGCACATGGGGACAAAAATCGTACTTTTTGGAGAAATGTCCTCTGGTCTGATCAATAAAAAAATAGAACTGTTTGGCCATAATGACCATCGTTATGTTTGGAGGAAAAAGGGGGATGCTTGCAAGCCGAAGAACACCATCCCAACCATGAAGCACGGGGGTGGCAGCATCATGTTGTGGGGGTACTTTGCTGCAGGAGGGACTGGTGCACTTCACAAAATAGATGGCATCATGAGGCAGGAAAATGATGTGGATATATTGAAGCAACATCTCAAGACATCAGTCAGGAAGTTAAAGCTGGGTCGCAAATGGGTCTTCCAAATGGACAATGACCCCAAGCATACTTACAAAGTTGTGGCAAAATGGCTTAAGGACAGCAAAGTCAAGGTATTGGAGTGGCCATCACAAAGCCATGACCTCAACCCTATAGACAATTTATGGGCAGAACTGAAAAAGCATGTGCGGGCAAGGAGGCATACAAACCTGACTCAGTTACACCAGCTCTGTCAGGAGGAATGMGCCAAAATTGACCCAACTTACCCGAAACGTTTGACCCAAGTTATACAATTTAAGGGGAATGCTACCAAATACTAATTGAGTGTATGTAAACTTCTGATCCACTGGGATGTGATGAAAGAAATAAAAGCTGAAATAAATAATTCTCTACTATTATGCTGACATTTCACATTCTTAAAATAAAGTGGTTATCCTAACTGACCTAAGATAGGGAATTTTTACTAGGATTAAATGTCAGGAATTGTGAAAAACTGAGTTTAAATGTATTTGGCTAAGGTGTATGTAAACTTCCGACTTCAACTGTATGTATTAATGCTCCTGCTTTTGGCTTGATGGCCAGTGAGATAAGTGAGACGTTATACAATCTAAATGTTTTGCTCCAAAGCCAAGTGGGAGACCATAGGACTACGGTATATGATGCAACATGTCAATGTTGTTCATGGGAAATATTGAGTACAGGATCATAAGGTATGTTTAAGACTGCCCACATCAACGTAGGGGTTTCATTGAGCCACAAGTGTGTATCTCAGAATTTATGTCTAGCTAACATTGTATAATAACATTTTTCTCACTCTTACCCTCTCTGCTTCCCTCCTTTCTCTGTCATGCACATGCTTGTACAACCTCTCTTTTTTTTGTTGCTGTGAACTGTTCCTCAATAGACCACAGATAACATTGTAACTAGATCAGCTTATTTTGCTTCATTATACAGCTTTCTTCTGTCTGTTGATAATACTGATAATAATACTGATGATTATGCTGTTGATGATGAGGATGATGATCATGTCTACCACCCCTCTGCCCGGACCCCAGCTTGGCTGCACTCTCGGCGGCTCTCCGTGGCAGGACCRCAGACCCCAGACACAGAGGAGACTTTATCCATGGGCAGCAGTGGCAGTTACCAGGACCAGGGCTATGCAGCCTCCGAGGGCATGYCGGAGGACTCTGGCCTGGTCAGCTCCCCCTCGGCCTCCGACACCACCCACCCTACCTCCCCTGACGGGAGCCTCTCCCTGGGCTCTTCTGGCTCATCTCACCCCGTGATCCATCCCCTRACCAAGGACTGTTCTAGTGATAGTGACGAGGGCTGTGCCACGTGGGGCTCCAGACACAGGTACTGTAGCTGTGCTACCACTGATCTGCTCTGCTCACTGCATTATCATAGCAATGTTCAGGGTGGACACTTAGTAAAGTCAAACTCACACTGCTTTTCAATTGTTATCCTACCCTTATGCACTTACTACTACTAGCCTTGTCGCAGACCCTAGCTAAAGCTGTTMTTGTCATTAGAATGGTACCTAGCCTTGGATGGCCCAGTCAACCAACGAGTCAGATCCTCCCTGTGATTTACCAACTCCCTTCTCGCTCCCAGTTCTCAGTTCTGCGTCTCTCACTATTTAGTCAGCTATCTCACGTCTCGCACGTCTCTGCACCGGCTTGTTTTTAAAGGCCTGTTTTACTACGCCAACAGTGCTTCCTGACTGAGTCACTGCAGTCCACATGTGTTYAAGCTAAGGGGCTACCTTCCAAAGCCTGCAGCGTCACTTAAATCTGCTGGGCTCTAAAGTGAAAGCTCTGGGGMTTTTCTCAAGAAAATAGGCTCTACCTAGTCTGCAGGAGGAAAGTTCTCTTTGGCTTGGCCAAGAAGAGAAGAAATATAACCCCATGCCATTTTAGGTTAGTTTAGAAAAGACACACATGAATAAAACAGGCATGCTCAGTGGACACCTTGAATTAAGTGTAAAATAAATATAAACTCAAACACAAGTACTATGAATAAATATTTCAAGGGCAGTAGACTCCATCACCTAAATGTAACTTTCAAACTTTTGAGTTAACTTGAGTTCTCCTTATATGCGACCTGCCCAACAGTTCAAAACTTAACTTGTATTACCCCCTCCTCCCTTAGACACAGCAGTGATATCAGCCACAATGACAAAGCAGGCAAAACAAAGGACATCTATGAAGAGGACCCAGAGCTCACCACTCAGCTCCACCAGACTCTGGCTGATCTGGATGCTGATCTAGCAGGTGAGCTTTTAGTAGAACACAAATTCAAATAAAAAATATTTTATTGTCCATCAAATGCACATGAATTACATACTGGAGACATCCTGGAAACCACAATGGATGCACAGGACCAAAATAGACTTGTTGTATAGTCAATAAGCAGACCGGCTAACACATGTATTTTCATTTGTCCATGTCCACTAGATATAAGTCACATAGATGCTATTTCAGTGCAACAGCACCCCTACGTGATGTCCACTGAGAGCAATGACATCCCCGTGTCTGTGGTGGATATGGAAGTCCCGGTCACAGCCATAGATGAAGTCCTGGAGGACTACGAGACACCGAGCATGACGGATCACCAAGRCACACTAATGAGTAGCTCTCAAAGAACGGACAATAAAGACCTGAACCACAGTCATCATCATTCAAGTGTTGGTGGCATACAGAACAAAAACAACAACGCCTGTATGTCTGACGGCTCCAGCAAAGTCAGCTCTGCTCAACCACAGCCCGCGCAGCGCCTCAAATCACCAGGGAAGAAGCTTGCCAATGGCACCTTGCGGAAAGACCATACAGCAGCGATCTCTAAGACTAAAGTTGAAGTTCAAAGACGGGAGTCCGCTGATGGAGCTGAGAGGAAAGCCTCACCTGTCAACAGCTCTCTCGCTGTCCCAGAGAGCCAWTCCAAGTCCCCTGAGGAAGAGGTTCCCACCTATAGAGGCCACGCTGCCTCCCAGGCACAAACGAAAATCACATGTAGCCCAGTCTCCCGATTTGGTATGAAGACATTCACTATCGTCCCTCCCAAGCCCGCAGTTGCAACCCAGCCTCAGAAGCCAGCAGAGGCCCCGGCCACTCTGACAACAGGTGCCATTAGAATTGACGATCAGGGTAACATGGTCAAAGTAGCCATTGCCCGAAACAAGTTTGGCGGTTCCTCTGAGTCTGGGATCAACAAAGATGACTCCGTCTCACCACTCCTGGGGAAAGCCAAAGCATTCTGGAGCTCCTCGGAGAAGCAGGACACTTCTGCACCTTCACTCCCCACTAGTAGAGGGCCTGTCCRTTTCACAAAGACCCAGAGCCCAGAGTCTGAGGTCCACAAACCCACACATCGGGTCGTAGCCTCTGAGCCACCTGCAGCCAAGGCAACKCCTAAGGCCTGTGAACCTGTAGCCAAGATGACACCTAAGGAAACATGCAAAGATGTTGTTGAGGTAACAAAGGACATCTCACAGGAAGCAGAGGGCAAGGTTCCAGTTTCAGAGACACCTGTGCAGCAGAAGACTATGAAACTGAACCCTGGTATTCTCCAAGATCAGAAGAGAAACCTTTCCTTCCTCAAGCCATCCAGGAGAACGTCCAGTCAGTACGTAGCTTCTGCCATTGCTAAATACGCTGTGAAGCCCACCATGGCCAAAGCTGACAACATCCAAGAAGTACCAGCGGAGTTGTCTGGCCCCGTGAGAAAGCCACCTGGTAGTTACGGCTATCAGAAAGAGGGTCGATCCTTTCATGTAAATCCACAGCGTTCCTCTGGTACATCTATGAATGTACCAGTGAAGAAGGAGAGCAGCTCTGCGTCTGGATCCTATCACGCCGGTGCTAAATGTTACCCTGACTACCTCTCAGCAGAGAAACGGGTAGTCTCTGGTGAGTCGACGCAAGGAGTGGACAGGAGTGGTTATGGGAGCAGTTCTACCCTGCGAGTTGCTGGATGGAGCTCCAAGTCACTGGACTCTGATACAGTGGCCAATAACACTAAGCAGCATGGGCCCCCCAGTCCCAGACACCAGGCACAGATGACACCCCCACCACCAGCACCACAATCCCCCACTAAACAGGTACCTGCCGTCTCCAAGCCCTCGCAGGGTCCACCACCTGCACAGAGCAGATCAGAGACAGTAGGTCCCAAAGGTCATCCAGCCCTGGCAATGAAGCCTGAACCACCACGAGCAGCTGCAGCTGCTGCCAGCAACGACCTCCCAGAGCCCCAGCAYMTCAGTCTGTTTGGGCCGGTGAAGAAGTTCAAACCTGTGATCATGAAGTCGGTCCAGATGGACACGTCGCTACACACCACTCTGATGTCAGCCATCCAGTGTGGGGATGGGAAGGAGATGCTCAGAAAGGTGAGCGAGATAGAGAGACCGTCATGCTAACTTCACAAAGATCACTGTTTTTCTTTTTTCTTTTTAAGTGGAAGTCTACAGCTACTTATAATGGGTGTAATGTAGGGGTTTGGTTTCTAATTTCCCTGAATTTCCCTGTCGGACTAGGTATCGGACTCAAGTGCAAGCAGCACTTTGAAGAAATCGTCCTTTGTTGAGGAAGAGAATGAGCGATGTGTGCTACTGGCAGCCATTAGAGGCCAAAGTAACTCTGCAGGGCTAAYGAAGGTAAGCTATAGCCAAGAGTCAGATGGGGTTTTGCGTTGGTTTTGCAATGTCTTGATGTAGCACAGAGGATCTGTTGCATGTCACTAAATAGCTCATTTCAGGAGAACAAGCAGCACTATGTTTATTATATATATGAGTCTATTTGCGTTCCCCTTGAATGTGATGTGGTTTGTTTTCATGTAAGGACCATGGTGAAATGAGAGGAGGAAATGTGTAGTTGTGAGGGAGGACCGATGTGGTGAGCTCTAGAATGTTCCTGCCCAGCTCACCAGCAGGAATCTCAGAAATGTGCATTACTAAATCAGGTTGTCAGGGCAATAACGTGGAATTTAGGTTTGATAAAAAAAGAATGGAATGTTTGATGGGAGTTCTTGATTCTATTCCTTAGCTACKTGTTAAATTTAGTTGGTGGAGCTAAAGTAGATCCAGGCTAGTGACAGCTTAACTTAGAGTTGCAAAGCTGTTTGAAATGCCTTTAAACCTTTGTTTTGCTGCCTAGTAAACCACTGCGGTTAACAAGGTATAAGAGGGAAATTGTGTGTGCGTGCATGTGAAAGCAGCCGTCAAATGGGTCTATGTATCTGGACTGCCATTGTTCCCCTCTCTATGCTCCACAGACCATATCCCAGGCTGCAGAGGAGCTTGACAAATTCAGGAAGACTGAGGAGGAGAACAGAACTCTGTGTGATGCCTTCCCTGCCATGCCTCCCCCTCCTCCATTTGTGCCTCCTCCACCCCCCTCTATGCTCCCTCCACCTCCTCCTGCCCCTCCCTCCTGTCAGCCCAGGCCCACTATGYTGGGGGWGCCCCTGGYGGCTGGGGGGAATCCCGCTCTGGCTCGGGACGCAATGCTGYAGGCCATCCGCTSTGGCTCTGCAGCTGATCGCCTGAAGAAGGTACAGTATGTTCAGTACTGCAGGCAGCCACAATAKCAATACATTAGCAACACACAAAAGAGGGAGACAGTTATTGGGAGCGAGTTTAGTCATCAAGTTACAGGTTGTCAATTCCATGTTTTCAGATAGAGKAAATGGAGGTGATCATAAATGACCTTTTGTGCATGCACTCACCAGCCAGGTGACTACCCACCATTTCTTACCTAGTATTACCTTGTCTTTGGTTGCAACATGTCTGTGACGGAACAAAGAACTSCTGGGAAACATTCTGTGCTAGCTGGTGACCAAGATTCCATCACGTAGTTCCACAGTCTGTGGGGCTGTGCAGCTTGAGCAATGTATTATTCCATTAGATTAATCAATGAGACAAATACAATAAAAACACTTCCATTCTTTACAAAATATTTTACTTCTTGCATGATCTGAACTCTGTTAACTTTAACTCAATGTCAGGCAATTTTMAATTGGTACAGAGCAAAGAATAACACAGGTTTTCATGTTWCATCTATTTTATTCAGGTCAATGCCCCCACAAAAACAGTTCAAGTGAACGGTAGACTTGGTACTATACAAGCAGCATCATCCCTCTCACAAGGACAATAAAGAATCTTCCAGAATGATTCCAGAACATCTTGCAAACCATCTGATTAGAATCGTCGTAGGCAGCCAAATAATATGTTGTCTTTCACCTTAATTTATCACTGTCCTTATGTATATGTATCCAGTTATGTGTACTTGAATAGTTGCAATAACTGGAAAGATGAATTGCTGTACAAAAGCATGTGCCAATAATTTTTGTTGCTATTTATTAGCTGCTCTTGCTGATAATAATAATCTTAAGAAATCATTTTTGCTCTTTTATTATTTGTCTTTTACTTTTTAATACTAGTCCACATGGAATTGATGCCTCATGCTGTCTTACWGTCMGTGTTATTTTTGATTATTACARATTTGCTGTATATATTCCATGTAATAAGATGCAATGGATCAGACTCCTTGACCTAGTGCAATGAGTAACACTGGTCACCAGTAACACTGGTCAAGCATGACAAAATTTGGCTCCAAGGGACTCTCCTCTCCAGGTGATGATTAGGTATGTATCCCAAATGACAGGCTTGTCCCTATATAGTACACTACTTTTGACCAAAACCTTATGGGCCCTTGGCAAAACTAGTGCACTAAATAGGGAATAGGGTACCATTTGGAACCTGCACTAGTTTATTTTGCAAAGCTCTGGGTTTTTAGATCTCATCTATGCTGCTATTCAACCTTTACATGTTTTTATTCTTTGATTTATAATGCCTCTTAATATATTTATTTTAATCTTCATAGAAAAGATGACTAACATATCCTTTCTTGACATTACAAAAGCATTTTTGAAACATTTCTGTTTATGTGTAACTATTGGTGAATAATATCACCATGACTTAGTAAAATAGTTTACTAATCAATAGATATGAGTAATGAACAAGAGGTATGGGCTGTTACTCCATTTTCAGAAAAAAAGTCTGGTTAATATTTGCTATGATTTTATTGTTTATTTAATCACAAAGTGTTCTATGTTGTTTGCATTGGGCTCCAGTGCACAGCTTTTTGTTATTGTATTCAACTAGATCTGATGTGCAGTACTGTACATGAGCTTGTCTCTCTAGACGTTTTATGGCATTACTATAGTAGTTGAAAGAAAGCAAAAGTTAATATTATAATATATTTTACAAATGAAGTACTATCGATATTGATCAGAATGACTGAATGATAGACTTAAAGGGCCACCCAGTGTAAAGCATGAAAATAGGGACTACAAGATTCTAGACTGGTCTGTCAAAAGATGGATTCATAGGTTGTCCAGTTCCTTAAAATTCAGTTTAGATGTTTTCTTATGTTCTAGATCAGGGGTATTCAACTCTTACCCTACGAGGTCTGGAGCCTGCTGGTTTTCTGTGTTACCTGATAATGAATTTCCCCCGCCTGGTGTCCCAGGTCTAAATCAGTCCCTGATTAGAGAGGAACAATGAAAAAAAGCAAAGGAACTGGCTTCGAGTTCCAGAGTTGAGTTTGAGGCTAGAAAGTTGTATATTTTGTTAACTACAGATAAATGATTACAGTAATAAACTGTTGTTAAAATTGGAAATAAATAGAATAGAAATTCAATCAAATTTAGTTTTATAAACTATTGCTTTTTTATGTTAAGTGCATGTTGTTTTTGGAAGAATTTCACATTTTATTTCATCCACAAATTATACTTTTTTCAATAAATGATTTTTGTAACCATGTAACAGTTTCTTCTTCTGTACATTGTTCTTAAATACTGTCTGGATGTGCACTTTAAATTACATTGTAGCTATAATGTAAGTACAGTGTAACTACTTGCAATAACTTTAATCKTAACTAGGGTTGCGTATTTTGGAGAATATTCAGAGGTGGAAACTTTCCGTGGGAATTAGCGGGAATATATAGGAATTAACGGAAATATATGCAAATTAATATTTATACCATTTAAATGTAGATGCTTTTTCCATTGGATATATTTACCATATCATATGGAGACAGGAACATAAATCTTTTACCTTTTCATAACTAGACATAATTGCAAATGATTAAATCCTTCCAATAGAAATAAAAAAAACTATTTTGTTATGAATTTAACTTTAAGTGAGTTGACTCTTCACATGGGATGATTTCACTGAACAACAAAAGGGAATATTGAATGATCCCCAATGAGCCATCGCATCTTCCAAAAAAGTTTTCAACATACATCTGTAAAATGTTAGTCTAGAAACTAAAGCTTTGGTTGTCTTCCTCTCAGGCTTCCATGTCTTCTCCCGGGACCTCCTCAATGTCCACCTCTTGAACATCAGACTCTGAGGCCTCATCTTCACTGTCATTTTCCAACCTTGTTGAGGATGGCTCGTTGTCAGGCTCAAAAAGCCTCAAATTTGCCAGGATGGCCACCAATTTTTCAACCTTTGTATTGGTCAGCCTGTTACGTGCTTTGGTGTGTGTGTGTTCCCAAACAAGAACCAGTTGCGCTCTGAGGCGGCTGATGTTGGTGGGATTTGGAGGATGATGGAGGCAACAGGGGAAAGAGGCTCAGATCCACAAAGTCCCTTCCACCAGGTGGCTGATGAGATATGCTGGCACGACTGCCATATTGCATCTCCATCCCAAAGCCCTTGCTTGGAAGTGTACTTTGCCAGACTGCCAAGAACCTTGCCCTCATCCAGGCCAAGGTGGCGAGATGACACCATAGGCCTTGTTGATCTCTGCACCAGACAGGATGCTCTTGCCTACTTGGGGTCCAACATGTACGCTGCGGCATGTATGGGCTTCAGGCAGAAGTCTTCACGCTTTTTGATGCATTTCAGAACTGCAGTTTCCTCTGCTTGGAGCAACAGTGAAGTGGGCAGGGCGGTACGGATTTCTTCTCTTACATCTGCAAGCAGAGTTTGAACATCAGACAGGATGGGATTGTCTCCCMCAATCTGTGCAATGGCTACTGCTATAGGTTTCAGAAGTTTCAGGCTGCTTACCACTCTCTCCCAAAATACATCATCCAGGAGGTTCCTCTTGATGGGGCTGTCCATATCGGCAGACTGTGATATGGCCATTGGAGAGACTCCTTCCCCTCCAGGAGACTCAAACGTGATGACAACACCACCCCAATGGGTGTTGCTGGGCAGCTTCAATGTGGTGCTCTTATTCTTCTCACTTTTGCTTGGTGAGGTAGATTGCTGCTATAACTTGATGACCCTTCACATACCTAACCATTTCCTTGGCTCTCTTGTAGAGTGTATCCATTGTTTTCAGTGCSATGGTGTCCTTGAGGAGCAGATTCAATGCATGAGCAGCACAGCCAATGGGTGTGATGTGAGGGTAGGACTCCTCCACTTTAGACCAAGCAGCATTGTCTGTCACCAGTGCAAGTACTTTCTGTGGTCCAAGGTCATTGATGACTGCCTTCAGCTCATCTGCAATGTAAAGACTGGTGTCTGTTGTCCCTTGTGTCTGTGCTCTTGTAGAGTACTGGTTGAGGGGTGGAGATGATGTAGTTKATTATTCCTTGCCCACGAACATTCGACCACCCATCAGAGATTATTGCAATACAGTCTGCTTTCTCTGATTTGCCTGACATTCACTTGAACTCTGCATCCAGKAAATMAGTAGATAAWGCARGTKTGGMTGGAGGGGTGWATGCTGGGCGAAGAACATTCAGAAATCTCTTCCAYTACACATTGCCTGTGAGWATCAGAGGTGAACCAGTTGCATACACAGCTTGAACAAGACATTCATCAGCATTTCTCTGACTACATTCCTCCATTGAGTCAAAAAACCTTCTCATTCCAGGAGGACCATGAGCTGTTGTTATCGATAAGGTGTCTGATTCTTCATTTTCACCTCGAATAGAAGTAGAGGGACTTTTGTCAGTTGCTTGTTGTGAGCGCTGAGGGAAATGTATGCACTTGGCCAGATGAWTCTGCATCTTTGCTGCATTATTCATATATGATTTGGCACAGTATTTGCAAATGTACACAGATTTTCCTTTTACGTTAGCTGCAGTGAAATGTCTCCACACATCATTTTCCTGTAAAGATTAGAAAAAAATGAGTAAAAAAACCAAATACATTTCCATGTACAGATAAATAGTTAAGCAGTTAGATTAAACAACTCCTTTGTCAGATAAATGTTTTAAAATGAAACATGTTTGGAAAGAGGTAAATTAACACTTCAGTTAGCAGGCAAGCTAAAACKCACATGGTAGCAAAAACTAACTAGCAGAAATTGTTAACAAGTTAGAAATGATTTAAACACACTTTGCTGTAGGWTACTATTTACTAGTTAACAAAAAAGTAMGTATGTCATCTAAAATATATTCACCCCACCCAGTATTGTAATCAAAACTTACCGGAAAGCATGTAGTCCTTGGCTCAGACAGTGTAGTAGTGTGGGCTCAATGGCATCTCATTAGGGTGCAAGAGCTTGAGAATCAGCTGTACATGTGATGGAAGAAGGGGTTTGCAATTCCATCGAATTGGGGATAGTTTAACCAAAATATGCCACAAGTCCTAGAATTGCCTTGTGTATCCCACAAAAAAAGGTTTACTGTTATAAGCTATATTTTTTATGAATTTAAGTAAAATTCCYCAAATTCCAGGGCTCAACTTCCCATGAAAAATTTCTGGAAAAATGTCTGGAAATCTACCGGAAAGTTTCCGACCCTTTGCAACCCTAATCCTAACCATATCCCTCACCCTAATCCTAACCATATCCCTCACCCTAATCCTAACCATATCCCTCACCCTAATCCTAACCATATCCACTCACCCTAATTCCTAACCATATCCCTCACCCTAATCCTAACCATATCCCTCACCCTAATCCTAACCATATCCCTCACCCTAATCCTAACCATATCCCTCACCCTAATCCTAAATACAGTGTAAGTGCAATGTAACAATGAGRTTATAACTGCAGGGTAAAATCTTATGTATATTTATGTATTGATCGTTTGGTAGTGTATCAAGCTCTTGAGTCATGGAGCAGGTAATGTAACATGCAGTAGATGTGTTTCTCATTTGGTTGTTGGCTGTGGTTATTGTTGTCCTTATGAAATCTGGAAGCCAAACAGACCTCTTTCTTATGATGCCACCAGGCTTACATGTTGTTTTGAGAGGATTGCCACATCAGAGCTCTCCCAACTATTCCAAGCTACTCTGAACCATGACTCATCATGTGGTCATAACTGACATATAACTTTACTTAAACTGTATTCCCTGACCATACTGGTTTAGGTTTCCCCAAAAATCCTATAGATGGCCTCCTGGGCCCTAACATTTCAGCGTTTGCAGATCTGGATCGGTATAATCAGGGTAGTGGTGGTTTATTACACTAGATTGATTCCATRTTACAGATCTACCCAGTTAGGGCCAAGGGGAAGGGGTTAGTGAGAGAACTGAGACCAGCAGTGGGATCACAATGTCCCTTCACAGGCTCCCTGCTCTGATTTGCCTGATCTGCCTCTCTCAAAGGCCGGGCAGGCCCACAAAAAGTARGTGATCTGGGGATTGGGTTTCTGGGTATGTGTCTGTCTGCCATGCGATCCAGATTTCACCATATACAGAGAAAGGATGTGTCCCAAATGGCTCCCTATTCCCTGTATAGTGAACTACTACCCTATGGGCCCTGGTTAAAAGTAGTGCTCTATAAAGGGAATAGGGTGTCATTTGGGATGCTACCAGAGGGTAATCCTCTCCACACTGTAGGTCTGTAAATACTTGCTGGCCCACAGGCCCTCTGTCGGTCAGAATTCCTGCTCATTTGTGGCCATTCTGTCTTATGAAACTAACTGCAGCAAGACAGAGTGTTTGGTTGGTTCCAAGCCAACTGCCGCCACAACCGTTAATGCAGGAAAGACAAATCTCTTTCTAAATCAAGACTTACTGGCAGCTCATGACACAGCATAGAAGAAGGTAGTGGTTAACTCACAGCATTCATGGTTGAGAAGGATGATAGCTATRAATACTTTGTCTTAACACCATTTCCATGTGTTACTTTTGTAAGTAAGATTCCTGCAATATCACATTTGATTTGTCACGTACACCGTTTCATCAGGTATACAAGTTGCAGCGAAATGCCCGAACATCCTTGTAATGAAAAACGTGGGAAGAGCAAATGCAGCTTTTCAATGCAACCATGTTCACGTTAGCCTCGGCTCCCAAGATTGGCCGACGTGAAAGCCTGTGACAGAGGCTATGGTCACATGGGCCTAATGCATGAATAATGTTACAGGGAGGAGATCTTATCCAAGGTGTGATGTTGTGTCTGTGTACAATGCCCTTTTATATTGTGGCGTGGTTGGCAGGGTCACACAGTATGGAACCACCGTTGTTCTCTTCACCCAGATACTGCAAGTCCAGGACGGGTCCTCTGTCTTCCCTACCCTGTCATTAGGCCGGAACRTTCCTCAGCTGAGCCTGACTTACAACCTTTTGCATTACAGACTCTTTGAATTATTTTCCATGGTTGAGTTCATGGAGTAAATCATATTTTAGGTGTTTTACTAGAATAATCAGATTGATATATCACATACTGTGGCATATTAATAGCACAATGGCTACATTTGCACAATTATATGAAGGAAAATATACTCGCCACCAAGGTTAGTGCAGGGCATATAGCTCCCGTAAGCCTATTGCAACACAGTGCTTGGAGGGGGAAAATACCAAAACACTGCATAGGAGTAGGGAAAGGTAACTCCAGAGCATTGAACTCTTGATTAAACTTCTACGCAACAGGGCCAATAGGAGATTATGAAATTGAAAAACAACTGTACATTTTGTAGTGTACCCCAAAATGTTATGTAATTCTATGGTGTATGCRTACTTCCGACTCATTGATTTATAGTAGCTTGATGTAATAATATGCTATTTAGCAGGTGCTTTTATCCAAAGAGGCTACAGTTATGCGTGCATACATTTTTACATATGTGTGGTCCAGGGAACCAAACCCAAAACCCTAGTGGTGCAAGCGCCACACTCTACCAACTGAGCCATACAGGACCACTATGTAAGTATCATATAGATTTACAGTTTGAAAAGCTATAAAATAGTGACACAATGGACCGAAATAGGGTTAGGCCAAAGGGCTGGAACTGAAATAAAACCTGAGCAATACTGAGAACTTTCCAGAGTCCCCGCTCCACTTCTTAGCACCCACATGCTTACTTCAGGCTGAGACCCCAGTGCCTGATTTACATGGGAACGAGCATGGGGGCTGTATCTACTGATTTGGGAAAAGTTTGCTGTGTGTAGTGTCTATTTTTGCAGCAGTGTGCTATGTCTGCTTACAGGACTTCTCGGCATGTCTCCCCCCCCCCCCTGCACACACACTACATGTTAATGTATGTAAATTGTAAAGTATTTTATCTATAATGTCTTTTTCGTTGTGTCGTTCACCAGTAAGACTAGCTGTCACCATTGGCGTCGGCTAATGGGGATCTTAATAAATAAAATAAAATGCTCTCAAGTGGCTTTATTGGCATGGGAAACATATGTATACATTGCCAAAGCAAGTGAAATAGATAAAAGTGAAATAAATAACAAATGAACAGTAAACATTACACACAAAAGTTCCAAAAGAATAAAGACATTTCAAATGCCATATTATGTCTATATACAGTGTTGTGACGATATGCAAGTTAYGTCGCATTTACAATGGTGTTTGTTCTTCACTTCTCTCTCTTTGTTCAGTTGATGAGTCTACTGAATATTCCTCTAGAACCCAGAGACATGAGGCGATGTGGGCGGAGTCAGCCGAGAGGGGAGGGAGGAGTTGTATCGTGTGTGTTGAGTCAGCTGAGAAATAAACTGCTAGCTGCTTGTCCTCATCGGGAATGTTGACCACTGGAGCGTCTTGAGCAAGAAAAGCAAAGCTGTTGCGCGAGCTACTATTTTCAAMTTAAGTGTCTTCCCATCCCAAGTGCAAGGCTGTCTGATTGCTRTTGTTTGACATTCTACAGAGGCCTGTCAATAAGGTGAGTGTATTATTCCAAGATCAAGGGAGTCTTGTGTTATTTGAAAAATGMTGTAATTGTATGCATCTTTCTTGACTTTCTAGACCACAGCAAGCAAAGTTTAGTGTAGCTAGCTAGCGCCTCTGGATGTAAACTGCTGTCGGGTGAGACTGGAACACAGCGCAGCGTGGCTTGTAGCGTGAGGCTCTGTCTTTCACGAAAGCGTGAGGAGGGTTTGGATGTGGATAGCTGTTAGAACTTGTTTTGCAAATCAGTGTAATTTGTTGTCTAAAACAGGTTACCGTTGTAGGTTAACATTGTTAATCACAAATGTGACAGTTACTAAATAGCCAGAGCCGAATATAGCCACATGTCTACCCAGCGCTGTCGGGACTGCATGCAGGCAGATAGCATGCAGGCAGATAAACTGCGTTCGTGTAGGGATGAGGTTGGGAGAAGCATGATCTCCTGTATTGGGGCAACTAAAGCTTACTAAACTACTATAGTTAGGTAGTTAAAAGTACCAATCCAGAGGGGTATCAATGAGTTAGCCAGATAACTTTGATTACATATTGTTTTTTTAACTAGATTTTCTGGTTCATTAATAAGAAATGTGTTTTTGGTTGCTGAGTCAATTAGACCATGCCCATTTCAAGCGTATCGTAAACTGTTTACTGATATTGCATAACTGCTTACTATCCAACTACCAGCCAGACGCAGCCCCTGGTGAAGTCCCTGCCTGTCCTACCCTCAGTAGCCTATCCGCCCTACCCTTTTCACCGGTCCGGTCAGTCTTATCCCATGGCTTCATTTTTCTTTGGGGGTGGGGTGAAAGGCGATTTTCCAGGCAGCTAGCTACTCGTGTACTGAACCTTGGATGGTGGTTGGCTTCTACCACCCRTTTCAAAACGAGCAGCGAATATATACAGTATACTTATAGTAGGCTTATTCAGAAGCTAAGTATTTCAAATCTAACTGGGTGGGACATCAGGGATGGATTTTGGCAAGGATTTTATAAAAAAACGAATGTTATGCTGTAGATGTGATATGTGATCGTATTAGTAATCCAAAAACAGATTTGTTTGACTTAATGCTGATTCATCAGAATTACCCAGCAGTGTACTGTACAGCTCATCTAAGAAATGTAGTTGGTTAGAACCATAATAATATATAGATTGATCATAATGGCATAGTACGTTTTGGGAACAGTCCCTATCCCCTTCCACTAAACTACATTTTTACTATACACTTAAAATGTCATTACTAATGTAGGCCTACTATGTAACATGTTAATACAAAATTGTTACTACTTGTGTAATTACAGCGTCACTACACTGGGTTAACAGCAACTTAATAGAAATTGTTACCAGTATAAGGTGTCACCAACTAGTTTTAAATTCACACCCTCTGCTACAATCTAGCTATTTCAAGTCCATGCTCTGTAAGCGACTGACATGATGGGGCATGAGTTTAGGAGGCCGAAGACAGACAGCTAGCTCAGAGCTGCTGAGCGCACATATTTTACATATGCAACCTGTCTGGCCATGGCGGTTCAAGTCTCTTCTCTGGAAGAGTCTGACCAACAAATGGCTTTGTTGGATCATATCCTATTGGCATTTAATTTGTTCTACCAATCTATTCCATTCATCATACAAGCCGTTCATTCAGTGAATGTAGGCAGGCCTATTAGCGTGTTGGTAGGCCTATTAGCGTGTTGGTAGGCCTATTAGCGTGTTGGTAGGCCTATTAGCGTGTTGGTTTCATTTATTATCGTGGATGGAAAGTGAAAGGGATAGGCCTTGTTCACTCAAATTACAAATTCCCTTGAGAGCTGTCCAAACTTTCAATCTGAAGAGGTCTTGCAGACATATAAATTGTACTTCCACATACACTTTATATGATTATGTTGTCTGTCATAGTGGTGATCTCTCTCACCCAGGCCCTAGCATTCCATTCGGCCTTGCGCCAGTTTGCAGTCATATAACACTCGCTATTCAGTGCCAATACCCCCTTATTGATGGCTGGTCATGGCGCTTTTTCCCAAGTCTGGGATGCAGAGTCAGAGTTTTGGCCTAAATCAATGACACCAATTACTAGGTTATGTCCTATTATTGCCCAAATTATTTCTCCCATCAGTTATGAGCACAGCTGATGTTGACACACCTCCTGTATTCTGTCTAATATATTCTAGTAACTGWTTTGAAACAAAATTTTGGTCTGTGGGTGTGGCGGTAGGTGCTGTTTGGAAACAGGTAGCTGAATCATGAAAAAAAATTGATGTTATAGGCTAGGTTTTCTTTTCTTGTGTAGGTAGGCGTCAATGGTTGTACAAAGCATAAAAATACTTCKGAAGAACCCCAAGGCTTGTGGATGAAAAAAGTTYTAATGCCTTTATTAGATTACTTGGCAGCAGGACAAGATGAAAAAGCTTTGCAGGCAGTTAGAGAAGCCTTAGTTTGTCRGTGTCACTTACCTTTCATTTAAATGTAATCATTATTTTGTCTAGCTACCTCAGTTATAGCTAAGTAATTACATTCTGCTTACTAAAGTAGTCTGTAATTGATTTACAGAAGGGCAACTTAATATATTTTGCTTACTTGTCCTATAAATACTTGACTCTCGCCCGCCATCATCCACCCATGATTACCCAGAAGGCAGAATGATGCAATGATTGTCTAACCAACCAACCACAGCACGGTGGATTCAATTTCTCAATGTCTGGAGGCGGTCCAAATCTGTCTGAAACCTGAGAAGCAGGAATGCTGTATTTTCTAAAGCAGGTAACTGAACACTCCTGCTAGTATGTTTGTGTGCAGGAAGAACAGGGAGAGCGGTGCAGAACGATGGCGATGTTCCAGAAAATGTCACTCAGCCTCTACGAGCTGGAATCTGTGCTGTAAAATCTAAAACAAACCAGGGTTAGTGGGCTTGGCGAGATGTATTCATGAAAACAAAAGGGTTTTGAGTGACATTCTTCCCCAGTGCAACTTCAGAACAATAGAGGCATTTTGTGCTCTTGAATTTTATCACTGTGCCTGGACATCATTAGTATTCTCTTCTCATAGTTTAATGGGACATTTGGCTTTATCTGTACGTCGTTTCTCATATTATCAGTACATATTTCACCAAACCTATAAGTGATGAGAACTTGGAGAAAGGTATTTAAATTATTTATAAGCTACAATATGTAGGGCCCTATAAAATATGTGTTGCGAATGGAATCACGGAAGCTAGACATTAAAACGGAATTCAACAATATATTTTTTTTAATTGAATTTCGTAGGAAATCAACTAAATGTATTGAACTTATTGGAAAATGCTTTCATTTGCTCAAATAATCATAAGACATGAACAAAATGCATACGTAGCAAGGTTTTCATCCAATTGGGACAGATTTTCATGCAAATATTCTAAAATATAAACAATATGCGCATTTTCCCAACAGATGTGTTTCCATCAAATTGACTTGTTGTGGATAAAAGGTTGTGCCTGATGACGTAGTGCACATAAACATTTATTTTGCAGTTAAATTCCCATGTACCAAATAAAAAATACAAGTTAAATGGGTTTCCATTGCATTTTCAACTCTACTGATGGTTTTGTCACAAAGAAATTGCGTTATGTAGCGAATGTGCCCAGTCTGGCCTTGGCATGTGCTCTCTAGCTAATAGCTGGCAGATACAGTGTGGGTAGGTAGGTTACCTATAGAATGACATTTAGGGCAATATAAAAAAAAAAAAAATTGTCAAACGGCAACCAAGCTCATCAGCCTAATAAACTGCATGCTTTCCCAGTCATAGTGGGAGGACCACACAACATATCATCACGTGACTCCCAAGTTTTCTTCGATTGGATGCTTATTATATCAATATTTGCGCATAAAGATGTTTCCACCACCATTTCTCGCATAATACATTTTACAGACACAAAAAGATCCCACAGTGTCTAGTGTATTTTGTTTTGTTGACATTTGTAAATTTTGTCAACAAATTTGCTTTTTCCATCAGGTCTGTTTATCTGACATGTACTTTACTCGCATGAAAAGGTTGGATGGAAACCTGYTTAGTGATTCGTACTTTCCTGCAACTTTCTGAAATGGCACAGGAATGCCCCTGTCTGTGTGTGGATCGTCCGTTTGTCTAGTCTACACTTTGTGTAGCCGTTAGCAATAATGCTAATGATAGTCTGCTGGTTGATGGAAAGGCTTTCCCAAAAACCMTATAAATTAATTGTTAACTACACAGTAGCCTATGCCTACCTGGCAGAATGATATGATTATTTGCATCAATCCAGCTTCCATTTGTTTTGTAAACTGATTTGTTTAGTAAAATCACATGAGCGCTACAGAAACACCGCTAACCAAACAATGGTCTCTGGCTGGTGCGCACTTTAATTAAAGGGTAACTACACCCAAAGTTCAACATTTCTTAGACTTTTCCCAGACCTCAAAAGTGGTTTCCTGATGTGGTGTAGCCCTTTACGCTCATACCCGTGTACAGGTTGAAAATGGCAGATTTGGGCACTGATAAACGCCTAACTTGGAACGCAGTGGCTGTACAGTAACAAACTACACATGATGTCAATGGTTTGCTGCAGTTCTACACATAATCTGCAAACTGTTCACTTTCAATTGCTACCATGGTTATGCATATGCTTTTCATATTTCTTCTGGAACAAACATTTCAATGTTAAAGGGTTTAGCGMTTTTTTTMTTGTTGTTGGAAAAAACAAAACCTGGGAAAACAAAACTGAGCTAATTGAATTTGGGGGTACAACTAAATGGGATCGGGTACAAAATACACCAGATTTTATAAGGCCCTACTATCATAGGGATAGGGGGTTTCTGGTAAAATGAAGTTTGTCTAGGGGGGGGGGTTTGTGTTGAAAATGACAAAGACCATAGATACAGCAAGCCTGTTCTTCCTTTTCTCTTCTAGCCTCAGGAAGCCTAAATTCCCTATTGTTTATACCAWCTTTATTACATAACTCAATGTAGGCTATTCAATGTTAGTTACATATGTCCAGATGATCAGTCTGATCCATTGTACAGTAGCCTAAATAATCATTTATTSTAGTTACACTTCTTGATCTTATTTAAACTTTTTGAATAACACGTCCCATAGATGAAAGCTCGAGTTCTTAGTTGAATAAAAACTGAAATAGCCTAGCCATAGCCCACCCTGGCAGCAGGCTTGTGCACAAACATAACATCTCCCTCCCGTCCAAGCCATTCATTATGCACATTGCATAAGGTCATTTCTCCCAGCCGGCCCAATGAAATCCTCATCCAATTAGCGATTGTCCATGTCTCTCAAAGCCTTTCTCAGAGACTTCTGCTATTCAGCCCTCCACGATGACATCAGGTTCTCTCTTATAACCTTCTTTACGCTGCTGCCCCGAAATAATGAAGCTGCCATTTAATGAAGAATCAACATGTGAAACAAGCACATCTACTGAGGTGTGACAACAATCTGAACCAMCCACTGATAAAATAGTCAGCCATGACAGAGATGGCAGTGTTCATTTGGAACTCAGTCCAGTAAATTAAAGCCTGTACTGTACTACAGACGGTCAGAAGAACCTTATTGGAGAAGTAGGTACTTATTTATGGTCTTCATATGCATTCATTTGCTTATTGAATGTCTAATTACTGCAAACTACTACATTCTTCAACTATGCTTAAATTGTCTATGGATTACTGTGTAATTGCTACTGGATTACTGTGCATTGTGCAATTTTACAGATTTAAAGTGATGATTTACTCCTCCCATGGCCCTTATTTTAGCAAGTTGTGGAATCTGGCTGGATTTTCCTATCTAGCCTACCATGCACAACAAATGAAACGTTGCAAAAATGCTGGCATTCCAGTAGTTGTCATCCCTTCAAGACACGTCTCTCAGCAAACTGTTTTCTTAATTCATTTGACATATCCTTTGAGTGCTTCTACCTTAAAAATAGGTTACACGTCACCTTACTGTAGAGAGGCAYGCAGTCCCAAACCAAATTCTTCCTTAAATGATGAATTTTGCATGACGGTGCGTCTTCCAGCAACATTGGACTGCTCTGTTCTTGCTTGACTTCAGATTTTTTTATGGTGTTCCATGTACAGCTTGAAATAGTGCTGGAAAATACAAGGCTACATCTCGTCTTCAGTTGTTTGAGCCTAAACCTCTTGTCATTTGCCCTGATCAATGTGGACATGATGATGTAGGTTAGTGAMAAGACAGATGCCCAGGAACCCTAAAGAACAGCATCTTGTACGCTGTCTGGCGCTTCCTACCATTGCAGCAGTCTCCTCAACCTTGAGTCTGTGCATGTCAGTTTCAGTTGGATGTTACATATGTCATTTAGGTGTGAGAATGAAACAATGGGGTCTTGGGGAGGGAGGAGGTATGTTCAGTTGAATTTCACACGCTGCTCTTGCAACCGTCACTGCTTGGAGGCAGGATTTTTTTTTTTAGCTGTGTGAGCTCTTGTTGGCATTTGGATGGTTCATAATGTGGCTCTTAATAGGGCGGGCACAATTACCATATAATAGTGTAACRGACGATTATGGATGAAGACCTTCACAAAAATAAAATAACCATCATAACCGTTTAATTATTATTATTATTACAGTGCATTCGGAAAGTATTCAGTATTCAGATCCCTTGACTTTTAATAAAAAACGGAAATATCACATTTTATAAAAGTATTCAAGCCCTTTGTTGCACCTTTGGCAGTGATTACAGCCTTGAGTCTTCTAGGGTATGCCTCTACAAGCTTGGCACACCTAAATGTAGGGAGTTTCTCCCATTCTTCTCTGCAGATCCTCTCAAGCTCTGTCAGGTTGGATGGGAAGTGTCGCTCCACAGCTATTTAAAGGTCTCTCCAGAGATGTCTGATCGGGTTCAAGTCCGGGCTCGGGCTGGGTCACTCAAGGACATTCAGAGACTTGTCCCGAAGCCACTCCTGCYTTGTCTTGGGTGTGTCCTTAGGGTTGTTGTCCTGTTGGAAGGTGYACCTTTGCCCCAGTCTGAGGTCCTGAGTGCTCTGCAGCAGGTTTTCATGAAGGATCCCTCTGTACTTTGTTCCTTTCATCTTTCCTTCAATCCTGACTAGTTTCCCAGTCCCTGCCGCTGAAAAACATCCCCCAAGCATGACGCTGCCACCACCGTGCTTCACCGTAGGGAGGGTGCCAGGTTTCCTTCCGACGTGACGCTTGGCATTCAGGCCAAAGAGTTCAATCTTGGTTTCGTCAGACCAGAGAATCTTGTTTCTCATGGTCTGAGTCATTTAGGTGCCTTTTGGCAAACTCCAAGCGGGCTGTCATGTGCCTTTTACTGAGGAGTGGCTTCCARCTGGCCACTACCATAAAGGCCTGATTGGTTTAGTGCTGCAGAGATGGTTGTCTTTCTGGAAGCTACTCCCTTCTCCACAGAGGAACTCTGGAGCTCTTTCAGAGTGACCATCAGGTTCTTGGTCACCTCCCTGACCAAGGCCCATCTCCCCGAATTGCTTAGTTTGGCTGGGCGGCCAGCTCTAGGAAGAGTCTTGGTGGTTCCAAAARGATGGAGGCCACTGTGTTCTTTGGGACCTTCAATGCTGCCAACATTTTTTGGTGTCCTTCCCCAGATCTGTGCCTCAACACAATCCTGTCTCGGAGCATGGGATGCGACAAAAGTAGTGCACTTTTAGGAATAGGGTTACACTTAGGGGAAGGCTCCAGAAGGAGGTTGCAAGAACAAAACACCCTTTGCAGTGTAGTGTGTATTGTATACCTACGGATGTAATAAAAGCACATATTTCAAGAGCAAAGTCAGTGTATTCCCCTGGTCACAATGGTAGTCGGTTCCAAATGGAATCAGTTATTTCCCCTGGTCACAATGGTAAGTGTTCCAAAGGAACAGTTATTTCCCTGGTCACAATGGTAGTGTTCCCCAAATGGAATCAGTTAGTTTCCTGGTTACAATGGATGTGTTCCCTAAATGGAAATCAGTTGTTTCCACTGGTTACAATGGAGGTGGTTCCATCAATGGAATCAGTATATTACCTTGGTCACAATGTTAGTGTTCCAAAATGGGAACAGTTATTTCCCTGGTCTACAATGGATGTGTTGCCCAAATGGAATCAGTTAGTTCCCTGGTTACAATGGTAGTGTTTCCAAATGGAAATAGTTATTTTCCTGTCCACAATGGTAGTAGTGCCACATGGAATCAGTTGTTTCCCTGGTTACAATGTGTAGTGTTTCCCAATGGAATCAAGTTCTTTCCCTGGTTACAATTGGTAGTGTTCCATATGGAATCAAGTTATGTCCTGGTCACAATGGTAGTGTTGCAGAATGGAAAGTCAGTTATGTCCTGGTCACAATGGTAATGTCCAAAACTGGAATCAGTTTTTCCCGGTCACAATGGTAGTGTTCCAAATGGAAAATAAGTTATTTCCCTGGTTACAATGGATGTGTTCAAATGAATCAGTTTTCCCTGGTATACAATGGTAAGTGTTCATATGGAATCAGTTATTTCCTTGGTCAGCAATGTTAGTTGTTCCAAAATGGAATCAGTTATTTCCTGGTTACATGGATGTGTTCCAATGGAATCAGTTAGTTTCCCGTTCAATGGTAGTGGTTCCAAATTGGAATTCAGTTATTTCCCTGGTCACAATGGTAGTGTTCAAAGGAGATCAAAGTTTTTCCCTGGTTACCAATGGTAGTGGTCTCAATGGAATAGTTCTTTCCCTGGTTAACAATGGTAGTGTTCCATATGGAACATTGATTTCCTGGTTACAATGGTACGTGTTCCAAATGGATCAGTTGTTTCTCCCTGGTTACAATGTAGTGTTCCATTGGAAATCAGTTATTTCCCTGGTTCCAATGGATGTGTTTTCCAAATGGAATCAGTTGTTTTCGCCTGGTACTAATGGTAGTTGTTCCAAATGGAATCAGTGTGTTCCCTGGTTACGAAGGTAAGTGTTCCAAATGGAATCAGTTATTTCTTTGGTCACAATGGTAGTGTTCCAAATGGAATCAGTTATTTCCCTGGTCACAATGGATGGTTCCAAATGGAATCATTATTTTCGCTTGGGTTTCAATGGTAGTGTTCCAAATGGATCAGTTTGTTTCCCTGGTTCAAGGTAGTGTCCAAATGGAATCAGTTATTTCCTGGTCACATGGTAGTGTTCCAAATGGAATCAGTATTTCTTGGTTAGCAATGGTAGTTGTTCCCCAATGGGAATCAGTTATTCCTTGTCACTAAATGGATAGTGTTCAAATGGAACAGTTATTTTCCTTGGTTACAATGGTAGGTTCCAAAATGGAATCAGTTAATTTCCTTGGTCAGCAGATGGACTGTTCCAAATGGAAATCAGTTATCTTCCTTGGTCCATGGTAGTGTTCCAAATGGAATCAGTTTAATTTCCCTGGTCACAATGGATGTGTTCCAAATGGAACAGTTATTTCCTTGGTTACAATGGTAGTGTGTTCCAATGGAATCAATTATTCCCTGGTCACAAGGATGGTTCCAAATGGAATCAGTATTCCTTGGTTACATTAGTGTTCCAAATGGAATCAGTTATTTCCTTGTTCAATGGAGTGTTCCAAATGGAATCAGTTGTTTCCTGGTTATCAATGGTAGTGTTCCAAATGGAATAGTTTATTCTTGGTTACAATGGTAGTGTTCCAAA
Source organism: Salvelinus sp. IW2-2015 (assembly GCF_002910315.2). Taxonomy (NCBI): domain Eukaryota; kingdom Metazoa; phylum Chordata; class Actinopteri; order Salmoniformes; family Salmonidae; genus Salvelinus; species Salvelinus sp. IW2-2015. Next base: position 7,917,801 of record NC_036845.1, read on the forward strand.
GGAATCAAGTTATTTCTTGGTTACAAATGGAATGTGTTCCAGAATGTGAATCAGTTTTAATTTCCTTGTGATTACAATGGCTACGTGTTCATATGGAATCAGTTATTTCCTTGGTACAATGTAGTGTTCCAAAAATGGAATCAGTTATTTCGCTTTGGTTAACAATGGTAAGTGTTTCCCAAATGGAATCAGTGTTTCCCTGGTTACAATGGTAGTGTTCACAAATGGAATCAGTTATTTCCTTGGTTTACAATGGATGTGTTTCGCAAATTGGAAGTCAGTTATTGCCCCTGGTCACAATGGTTAGTGTTCCAAAATGGAATCAGTTTGTTTCCCTGGTTACAATGGTATGTGTCCAACCTGGAATCAGTTGTTTTCCCTGGTTACAATGGTGTGTTCGCAAATGGAGAATCATTATTCTTGGTTAACAATGGTAGTGTTCCCAAAATGGAATCAGTTTTTTCCTGTTACAATGGTAGTGTTCCAAATGGAAGTCATTTTGTTTCGCCTGGTCACAACTGGATTGTTGTTCCAAAGGATGGAATCAAATTATTTCCGTGGTTACAGGTAGTTGTTCCAAATGGAATCAGTTATTTCCTTTGGGTTACAATGGTAGTGTTCCAAATGGAATCAGTATGTCCTTGGTTACATGGTAGTGTTCCAAATGGAGACAGTATTCTTGGTTAGCAATTAAAGTGTTCCAAATTGGAGTCAGTTATTTCCTTGGGTTACAATGGTAGTGTTCATAATGGATCATTATTTCTTGGTTACAAATGGTAGTTGGTTCCATAGTGGAATCAGTTATTTCTTGGTTACAAATGGTAGTGTCCAAATGAAAATAAGTTAGTTTCCTTGGTTACAATGGTTAGTGGTTTCCAAATGGATCAGTTATTTCCTTGGTTAACCAAATGGTAAGTGTTCAAAATGGAATAGTTATTGTCCTGGTTATCAATGGTAGTGTTCCAAATGGATCAAAGTTATTTTCCCTTGGTTACAAATGGTAGTGTTTCCAATGGAATCAGTATTTCCTTGGTTACAATGGTAGGTGTTCCAAATGCGAATCAGTTACTTTCCTTGGTTACAATGGTAGTGGTCCTAAATGGAATTACAGTATTTTCCCTGGTTACAATGGTAGTGTTTCTCAAATGGTATCTCGTTATTTCCTTGGTTACAATGGTAAGTGTTCCAAATGGAATCAGTTGTTTCCCTTGGTACAAGGTAGTGTTCCAAATGGAATCAAGTTTTATTTTCCTTGGTTAATGGATGTGTTCCAAAGGAATCAGTTATTCCCTGGTTAACAATGGTAGTGTTCCAAAATTGGAATCAGTTATTTCCTTGGTTACAATGGATGTGGTTAAATGGAATCAGTTATTTCCTGGTTCAATGGTAGTGTTCCAAATGGAACAGTTGTTTCCCCTGGTTACTAGAGGTAGTCACACACACACTTATTTCCTTGGTTACATGGATGTGTTCCAAATGAGATCAGTTATTCCCTCTGGTCACAATGGTAGTGGTTCCAAAGTGGAATCAGTTATTTTCCTTGGTTACAATGGTAGTCGTTCCCAAATGGAATCAGTTATTACCCTGGTCACAACGGTAGTTGTTCCAAGATGGGAATCAGTTTTTCCTTGTTAACAATGGTAGTGTTCCAAAAATGGAACAGTTAATTTCCTTGGTCACCAATGGGTAGTGTTCCAAAGGAATCAGTTTATTTCCCTTGGTTAACATGGTTAGTGTTCCAAATGGAATCATTATTTCCTGTTAGCAATGGTAGTGTTCCATATGGAATATTATTTCCTTGGTTAGCAGGTAGTGTTCCAAAATGGGAATCAGTTATTTCCCTGGTTACATGGAGTGTTCCATATGGAACAGTTATTTTCCCCTGGTCACATGGTAGTGTTCCAAAATGGAATCAGTTATTTCCCTGGTTGACAATGGTAGTGTTCCATATGGATATCGAGTTATTTTCCTTGGTCCACAATGGTAGTGTTCCAAAATGGATATCAGTGTTATTCCCTGGTTTACAATTGGATGTGTTCCAAATGGAATCAGTTATTTCCTTGGTTACAATGGTAGTGTTCCAAATGGAATCAGTTATTTCCCTGGTTACAAATGGATGTGTTCCAAAATGGAATCATTATTTCCCTGGTTCAGAAGGTAGTAGTTCCATAATGGAATCAGTATTTCCTTGTCACAAGGAAGTTTCATAGGAATCATTTATTTCCTTGGTTAGCAGATGGTAGTGTTCCATATTGGAATCAGTTTTTTCCCCTGGTTACAAATGGATGTGTTCCAATGGAATCAGTGGTTTCCTGGTTAGCAATGGTAGTGTCCAAATGGAATCAGTTGTTTCCCTGGTTACAAGGGTAGTGTTCCAATGGAATCAGTCTTATTCCTTGGTCACAATGGTAGTGTTCAATGGAATCAGTTATTTCCCTGGTCACATGGATGTGTTCCAATGGAATTAAAGTTATTTCCTGGCTTAGCAAGGTAGTGTTCCAAATGAGATCAGTATTTCCCTGGTCAGACAATGGATGTGTTTCCAAATGGACATCAGCTATTTCCTTGGTTACAATGGTAGTGTTCCAAATGGAATCAGTTGTTTCCCTGGTTACAAGTAGTGTTGCCAAATGGAATGCAGTTACTTTGCCTGGTCACAAATGGTAGTGTTTCCAATGGAATCAGTCAAATTTCTTGGTTACAATGGTAGTGTTCCAAATGGAATAGTTATTCCTGGTCACAATGGTAGTGTTCCAAATGGAATCAGTTATTTCCTTGGTTACATATGGCAGTGTTCCAAATGGTAATCAGTTTATTTCCTTGGCACAATGGTAGGGTTCCAATGGCATCAGTTTTATTTGCCTTGGTCCAAATGGTAAGTGTTCCAAACTGGACATCAGTTAATTTCCCTGGTCACAAGGATGTGATTCCAAATGGAATCAGTTTATTCCTTGGTTACAATGGTAGTGTTCCAGAATGGAATCAGTATTTCCCTGGTCCAGAATGGAATGCTGGTTTCCAAATGGAATCAGTTATTTCCTTGGTTACAATGGTGTGTTTCCAAATGGAACAATTTATTTCCTGGTTACAATGAGTAGTGCAAGGAATTCAGTTTGTTTCCATGGTTATGAATGGTAGTGTTCCAAGATGGATCAGTTTATTTTCTCTTGGTTACCAATGGAGTGTTCCGAAATGAATCAGTTATTCTTGGTTACAATGGATTGTGTTCCAAATGGATCTGTATTGTTCTCTTGTTACAATGGTAAGTGTTCGCATATGGAATCAAAGTTTTTCCTTGTTTATCAATAGGTAGTGTCAAGATGGAATATATTTCCTTGGTTACAATGGTAGTGTTCCAGAATGGAATCAGTTGTTTTCCCTGGTTATCAAGTGGTAAAGTGTCCAAAGGGAATCAGTTATTTCCGGTTAAATGATTGTTCCAAATGGAATAGGTATCCTGGTCCAATGGTAGGTTCCCAAATGGAATCCCGTTGTGTCCCGTGGTACAATGGTAGTGGTTCAAATGGAATCATTTTTTCCTGTTACAATGGTAGTGTTCCAATGGGATATCAGTTATTTTCCTTGCGTTACAATTGGTAGTGTTCCAAATGGAATCAGTTGTTCCCTGGTTCCAATGGTAGTGTTCCAAATGGAATCATTTGTTTCCCTGGTAATGATGTGTCCAAAGGAAGTCATTAATTTCCGTTGGTTACAAATGTAGTGTTCCAAATGGAAGTCAGTTTTCCTTGGTTACAATTGGTAGGTTCCATCAATGGAAATGCAGTTATTCCTTGTGTTACAATGGTGAGTAGTCCAAATGGAATCAGTTATTCTCCTTGGTTGACAATGGTAGTGTTCCAACTTGGAATTCAGTTATTTCCTTGTTACAATGGTAGTGTCCATATGTGAATCAGTTATTCCTTGGTTACAATGGTAGTGTTCCATGATGGATCAGTTATTTCCTTGGTTACAATGGTAGTGTTTCCAAAATGGAATCAGTGTATTTCCTTGGTACAATGGTAAGGTGTTCCAGAATGGAATCAGTTTATTTCCCTTGGTTACAATGGTAGTGTTCAAATGGATCAGTTATTTCCGCTGGTTACAATTGGTAGTGTTCCAAGGACAAAGTTATTTCCTTGGTTACAAATGGAGTGTTCCAAATTGGATCAGTTATTTCCTTGGTTAAATGGGTAAGTGTTCCATAATGGAATCAGTTATTCTCCCTGGTACAATGGAGTGTTCCAAATGGAATCAGTTATTCCTATGGTTTACAAGTGGAGTGTTTCCAAATGGAATGTTTTTTCCCTGGTTACAAGTGGTAGTGTTCCAATGGAATCAGTTATTTCCTTGGTTAGTCGAGGATGGTGTTCCAAATGTGAATCAGTTATTTTCCTGGTTACAGATGGTAGTTGTTTCCAGAATTAAGTCTCAGTTAGGTGTTCCTTTGGTCTACATAGTGGGATGTCGTGTTCACAAATGGAGATCAGTTATTTCCTTAGTTACAATTGGTCGGAGGGTGTGTGCCGCAGTTGTTAATGGGGATTATTTCGGAGTTTGTGGTTCCGCTGGCTCACAATTGGTACGTCGTTCCAGAATGGAATCAGGTTATTTCTGTGTTACAATGGATTGTTTCCCAGAACTGGACCTGGATTTCAAGTTCAATTCCCCCCGTTTCTTCCCCTCCTCCACCGGGGTAAGCCCCACCGGTTTCATTCGAAACTCCTGGGTACAACGTTAGTTATCTTCTCGAAAAATAACGAAAATACGTTGTTTTTCTATCAGGTAAATTACGCGAAACTCCTAGGTCTGTAGACAATTCGCATTAAAGTTTATGGTAATTTCCATGCTGTTACAAATGGTATGCAACATACCAGCTCCAATGTTTAAATGTAATTCACATCTATGCGTTTAGCGTACATCCTGGCAAACCAGTTGGTAATTGTGACGGGTTTCACTTCTGTTTGAATAAGACATGAAGTGTCTTATCTATTATTCCTTGGTTATCAATGGTAGTGTCCAAATGGAAATCATAATACATATATATATCAGAAAAAAAGGGAATATTAAAAAATAATACCTGCGAGGACGGCGCGGGGGGGGGGTACAGTACTCCAAAAAACACGAAGTGAATAGAATGATAGACTATTTTAACGAGTCACGGACTCAACCGAACAGAAAGTCAGAAAAGAAACCAAGATGGTAAAACACTGTGCGTAAGTAGGAAGCGCAGGAGTATAGTTGAATTAAGCAAGATGTAAGCAGTTCGCAACGAGCCGGCGGCCCAAACTGTTGCATATACCCTGACTCTCCTTGAAGAATGCAACGAGTAGTGACACAATTTCGCTAGTAAAATAAATTCATGTTTGCAGGAAATG
>NC_036845.1:7923200-7925622 GCF_002910315.2 Salvelinus sp. IW2-2015
AGCTCTACGGGACTAGAGGTCGACCGATTATGGTTTTTCAACGCGTACCGATTATTGGAGGACCAAAAAAGCCGATGCCGATTAATCGGACGATTTTTATGTATATATTTGTAATAATGACAATTACAACAATACTGAATGAACACTTTTATTTTAACTTAATATAATACATAAATCAATTCAATTTAGTCTCAATAAATAAATGAAACATGTTCAATTTGGTTAAAATATGCAAAAAAACCAGTGTTTGGAGAAGAAGTAAACATGCAACATGTGCCATGGAAAAAAGCTAACTTAAGTCTGCTCAGAACATGAATATGAAAGCTGGTGGTTCCTTTTACATGAGTCCTTCAATATTCCCAGTTAAGAAGTTTTAGGTTGTAGTTATTATAGAACTATTTCTCTCTATACCATTTGTATTTCATATACCTTTGACTATTGGATGTTCTTTATACGACTACAGTATTGCCAGCCTAATCTCGGGAGTTGATGGGCTTGAAGTCATAAACAGCCCAATGCTTGAAGCACAGCGAAGAGCTGCTGCACGCAGGAAAGTGCTGTTTGAATGATGCTTACGAGCCTGCGTGCTGCCTTACCACGCTCATCAGACTGATATATCAAATCATAGATTTTATAATATCCTCTCCTCCCCTCTCCTCTCTCCCTCTCCCCTCATCCCTCTCTCCTCCTCTCTCTCGCCCCTCTCCCCCTTCCTCCTCCTTCTACTCCCTTCCCTTCTCCTCTCTCCCTCTCTCTCTCCCTCTCTCCTCTTCTCCTCTCTTCCTTCATCCCCTCTTCCTCTCTCCTCCTCCCCTCCTCTCCCCTCTCTCCCTCTTCCTCTCTCCTCTCGGTACCTCTCCTCCTCCACCAAGCTTTAACTCCTTTCTCCTCTATAATCGTCTCGTTCTCATATCAATTAACAAAAGGACCTTTACATTAGAGGCATTGAATGGATATCAGATGTTTACAGAAGACCGATCTCGCCGAGATGCAAGTGATAACCATTTAAGAATAAACAAAATGAGAGGAGACACAAATACAACAAAAGGTTAACCAATAATTTCTCAAGTTCCCTAACAGGAAAATATTGTGGCACTTTAAAAAGGTGTTCAAGAAAAACTATAGCCAGTTTTTATCTCTCTCTGGGGCTCATGGTATGGAATATTAACTAAATATGCAGGTTAAAAAAAGGCATTGATGTTTATGGTTAGGTACACATTGGTACAACGACAGCGCTWTTTTCGCAAATGCGCTTGTTAAATCATCACCCGTCTGGCGAAGTAGGCTGTGTTTCGATGATAAATTATCAGGCACCGCATTGATTATATGCAATGCAGGACAAGCTAGATAAACTAGTAATGTCATCAACCATGTGGAGTTAACTAGTGATTATGTTAAGATTGGTTGTTTTTTATAAGTTTAATGCTAGCTAGCAACTTACCTTGGCTCCTTGCTGCACTCGCGTAACAGGTGGTCAGACTGCCATGCAGTCTCGTCGTGGAGTGCAATGTAATCGGCCATAATCSYKYWKRKKAAAWYRSSKMWMTMWTYWYAACTTGAAATCGGCCCTAATTAATCGGCCATGCCGGCCATGCCGGWCGACCTCTACTACAGACAGTTCCTTTGAACTCATGGCTTGGATTTTMCTCTGATGCACTGTCAACTGTGGGACTTAATATAGACAGGTGTGTGCCTTTCCATGTCCAATCAYTTGAATCTACCACAGGTGGACTCCAATCATGTGGTAGAAACATCTCAAGGATGATCAATGGAAACAGGATGCACCTGAGCTCTATTTCGAGTCTCATAGCAAAGTATCTGAATACTTATGTAAATAAGGTGTTTCTGTTATTTATTTGTAATGCATTTGCAAACATTTCTAAAAACCTGTTTTCGCTTTGTCCTTCAAATCAAATGTTATTTGTCACGTGTCGAATACAACATGTGTTGACCTTACTGTGAAATGCTTACTTACAAGCTCTTAACCAACAGTGCAGTTCAAGAAGGAGTTAAGAAAATATTTACCAAAAAGACTAAAGTAAAAAATAATAAAAAGTAACACAATAAAATAACAACAAGGCTATATACAGGGGGTACCGGTACTGCGGGGGTACAGGTTAGTTGAGGTAATTTGTACATGTAGGTAGGGGTGGAGTGACTATGCATAGATAATAAACAGCAAGTAGCAGCAGTGTACAAAACTAATGGGGGGGGGTGGGGCATGTCAAGTAAATAGTTCCGGTTGGCCATTTGAATTACATTCGTTCCGTCTAAATGGCTTGGGGGAATAGAAAAGCCTGTTAAGGAGCTTTTGGTCATAGACTTTTGGCGCTCCGGTACCTCTCTGCCCTGATTTTAGCAGAGAAAACAGTCCCCCCCTAATGTACTTTTGGGTGACTGGGGGGGAGTGCTGACAATTTTG
>NC_036845.1:7925647-7944997 GCF_002910315.2 Salvelinus sp. IW2-2015
CCGCCTTTTTCTTGTAGTCCACGATCAGCTTCCTTTGTCTGCTCACATTGAGGGAGGTTTGTTGTCCTGAACCACACTGCCAGGTCTCTGATCCTCCTCTCTATAGGCTGTTTCGTATCTGTTGGGTGATCAGGCCTGTGTGTCGCAGCAAACTTATGATGGTGTGGAGGTCTGTTTGGCCACGCAGTCGCTGAACCAGGAGTACAGGAGGGACTAAGTACCACACCCTGAGGGGCTCCGCCGGCAGTCCCAGCCTCCCCAACCCCAGCGTACTCCAGCGCAGTCCCAGCCCCGTCCCAACCCCTCAAGCCCCAGCTTCCCTGCAGCTTCACCCCCAGCTCCCCTCCCAGGCAGCTCAGCTGCCGGTTTCCCCTCATAGCTCCAAAGCAAGCCTCAGCTCCACAGCTGACACAGGCCAGTGCCCCGGCTCTGCCACACTGCCAGAGGCCTTCTCTTCATCACTACTCTTTGGCCTACAACTCAGTTGCATAACCCATTCAAAGGCCATTGCTATTTTTTTTATCCATAGCCTATGTGAAAGAATTTGCTTCCCAGCATTCCAAAGGAGGACTGCAGTTGAGATTCATCCAGCGAGCATGTGGTGTGGTGATGGAGGGGATATCTGCAAGCAGGCAGGCATGTACAGGCAGGCAGTATGTTGGCAGCAGGCAGTGTGCAGTGTGGCAGAGCAGGCAAGTTGTGCAGGTGGCAGGCAAGCAGTGTAGCAGGCAGGCAGTGTGGCGGCAGGCAGTGGGGCAGGCAGGCAGATGTAGGGCAGGCAGGACAGTGTGGCAAAAAGGCAGGCAGTGTAGCAGGCAGGCAGTGTAGCAGGCAGGCAGTGTAGTAGGTTAGATAGGCAGACAGTTAAAGCAGGCAAGAAACGTAACAGTCTGCAAGACTGGGCCTCACCTGCTCAGGTGGAAGCTGGCCTATGTATTCTCAGGCACATTCTGGGATATTTCCTGCTGTTCAATCAATGGGCTGAAACACAGATTGTGGCTTTAAGGTGGGCCAGAATGCAGGGTCGCGTAGTTTATTGTTTGTTCAACATACAGTGAAGCTTTTTGTTTTGTTTGGAGAAACAATGCCACTAGAAGATTGTCACACTCTTGAGGGTTACCACCCAGCAAATGGCTTTCAATGCATATTAGTACTTATCCTTTATCTTTGATGGACCTTGATGTCACCATTATTCTTTGCATTTGAGAATCAAGCCCTATCAGTGGTTGTGCTTGAGCTGTTTTTCAAGACGGAAGGACAGAGTTAGGCTGTTTCATATAAATGTTTCTTTWAAAAAAGAAGACATGAAAGCAATTCAACTGCAATTGACCTTCAGTTTGATCTTAGTCATACTATTTTTGTCCGAAGGCTCAGACTGTAAGAAACACCAGTTGTTTGTATTTCAAGTTTACACATCTAGGCCTATATGCCCATTTCAAAGTTTTCCCCAACGTCCACAGGCCTACCTCACAGATCTCAGGCTTGTAAGCATAGTGCTGTAAACGTACTGGGTAGTAATGACTAGACTGACTTGTGTACAGGTCTGTTGCAAAGGTTGCTGTTATGATTCTGGACGGCCAGAACTATAAATAGCCCTACTATTTTGAAGTGTGCCCCAATTTGGAAAGGAGGGGAAAGTATAGCCCTGTGAATGCTATGCATTTGGGCAGTGTGAGGTGAGGAGGGAACACAGACAYGTCCCAGAGAACCCAARCCACCAACTCCGTTTACAAGGAAATATTTGGCAGCCTGGGCCATAAGAAGTTTATAGATTTCTGCTTTACTTCAATTACGTGGCCCAGAAATATGAGGTTAAAAGTGTAATATTTCCCACTCACACTCTATTTAATGGAATGTATGTCTATTCAAGAGAATGTGTTAGCAGTTTTTTACTTTCCTGAAGTTTAGGCACTTGTTAAGGGACCCATATATATATATTTTTACGTTAAATTTTTCAAATCTATTTTTAAGATGTGTCTGTTTACCCTATGTTAAAGTTTAGCATTATTGTATGCATATCATTGGGTGTTTGAGTTGATGAGGCATTTGGTACATATTTTTTACCGTAGAGTTTGAGGAGAGGTCGGACCGATTTAATTGCATGGCCAATTAACTTAGGGCCGATTTCAAGTTTCAAAACCAGATCGTTATCTGCATTTTTTGTCGATGCCGATTATGGCCGATTACATGGCATTCCACAAGGAAACTACGTGCAGGGCTAGACCACCTGCTTACGCGATTGCAGCAAAGAGCCAAGGTAAGTTGCTAGCTAGCATTAAACTTATCTTATAAAAAACAATCAAATCTTCACATAATCACTAGTTAACTACACATTGTTGATGATATTACTAGGTTAACTTGTCCTGCTTGCATATAATCAATGTGGTGCCTGTTAATTTATCATCGAATCACAGCCTACTTTGCCAAACGGGGGATGAATTAACAAAAGCACAATCGTTGCACGAAGTGTACTAACCATGAACATCAATGCCTTTGCTTAAAATCAATACCACAGAAGTATAATTTTTAAAACCTGCATATCTAGTTTAAAAGAAATTCATGTTAACAGCAATATTAACTAGGAAATTGTGTCAACTTCTTGCGTTCATTGCTCGCAGAGTCAGGTATAGCAACAGTTGGGCCGCCTGGCTGTTGCGAACTAATTTGACAGAATTTTACATTAATTATGACATAACATTGAGGTTGTGCAATGTAACAGCAATATTTAGACCTAGGGTTGCCAACCCGTTCGTTAAAATACGGAACGGTTCCGTATTTCACTGAAAGAATAAACGTTTTGTTTTTGAAATTATAGGTTCCGGATATAACCATATTAATGACCAAAGGCTCGTATTTCTGTGTTTATTATATTATAGTCTATGATTTGATAGAGCAGTCTGACTGAGCGGTGGTAGGCAGCAGCAGGCTCGTAAGCATTCATTCAAACTTTACTGCGTTTGCCAGCAGCTCTTAGCAATGCTTAAAACACAGCGCTGTTTATGACTTCAAGCCTAACAACTCCTGAGATTAGGCTGGCAAAACGTAAGTGCCTACTAGAACATCCAATAGTCAAAAGTATATGACATACAAATGGTATAGAGAGAAATAGTTGACARATCATAATTCCTATAATAACTACAACCTAAAACTTCTTAACAGGGAATATTGAAGAACTTGGAATATTGAAGCACCAGCTTTCATATGTTCACATGTTCTGAGCAAGGAACTTAAACGTTAGCTTTTTTACATGGCACATGTTGCACTTTTACTTTCTTCTCCAACACTGTTTTTGCATTATTTAAACCAAATTCAGCATGTTTCATTATTTATTTGAGACTAAATCGAATTTATTTATGTATTATATGAAGTTAAAATACAAGTGTTCATTGTTCATTCAGTATTGTTGTAATTGTCATTATTACAAATATATATATATATATATATATATATATACATATCGTCCGATTAATCGGTATCGGCTTTTTTTGGTCCTCCAAGAATCAGTATCGGCGTTGAAAAATCATAATCGGTCGTTCTCTCGTTTGAGGCCTATAGGCTATTTGATACCAGTGTAGGTCTTAATTAAATTATTTGGTGTTCCATTCCACCATTCAGTCTGTGTTAATGGAAGCAATGATGTTMACGACACCGTTTGTAAATCTGTGCTCGTTTAAGAAGCTTGTTAACCAAGAGAGATTCCACCTTGCATGGAATCACAGCCACTGACTGACCAAGCAGTTAGTGTGGTAGCTAAAGTCTCCTTAACACCCATCTCTGGTCCCAGCCTGGACCTTAAAACCAGCAGCGACATGCAAAAGAGGAGATCTCTTCTCTTTAGGGAAATGTTGGTTCAGTTTCAATTAGGCTTTACTTTAAATAGCCAGTGCTCTTGATGATCCCAAGCCTGGGCTTTGCCTCTGTTCTGGTGCTAATCACTGCAGGATATTAAAGCMTTCCCCTCACAGTGTAAGCACACATGAAGTTCTTACTGTATTGTACCAAGCAAACCAAGCCATCTCACCACCGTATGACTGTCAATGTGTGGTTGAAATCTAGAACGTAAAGAATAAGCACATATGAACTTGTTACTGTACCATAATGACCAAGCAAAGCAAACAAGCCATCCCGGAGCCTGCCACAGTAGGGCTACTGCATAGTTCCTATATTGCACATGAAGAATGAATCCCAATGAAATGCAGGCAGTCAGCCCTCATCATAACGTCAAGGACCAAGTACAGTCTAGTTGTTGTTAGGTGCCCCTTTTCCACCGTATGTTAAGATGACATTGATTGTCACAACATAGTTGTACCGTCACGTACAGTATAGACCTACCGTTGTTCTCTAGCTCTGTGTGACTAGACCGGCAAAGACAACAGAACGAGTTAACTGCAAGAGAAACATGAGCATAGCCCGAGGAATAGACCTCAAACCTCTGACTGCACCCCTCCCTCCCTCCCTGGCATGGAGAAATGTTGACTTGAAATCCCACAAGCAGACAGAGGAAATTTGTCTTGTTGAATAAGAGCCCAGTGGAGAAGGAGAACCCCTTACTTTAATAGTTATGGCTAAAAGTTAGCATGCTCTCTCTCTCTCCACTCTCACACGGCTGTAATAATTAAGCCTAGCTGTGATGAAGATGTCCATTGTTAAGGCTCTGTTTGAAGTTACATTCTTCGTTCATGCAAGCTTGAGCAACAATCTCTCTAATTAGTACAGATGCGTACAGTACCAGTGGCACACGGTGCTCTAAAGTCCCCAGCCTTTCTAGTTGATCTATGCTTTGGGGCTAATTGCTCCGTTAAGATCACAGTTAATCATATTTCACTATTCTGTTCAAGTGGAATGAGTCAAATCAAAGGCCCTTTTACCCCCCCCCCCACACACAGAATGACTGATTCTGAWAAGGAATGATTAAACATAGGTACATGTTTTTTGTCAATTTGTCCAATTATGCCAAGTAAGCCCCAAGGCATGTGTCATAAGAACACACTAGAATGTTCTGATTTTATTCATGGAGGAAAGCCCTTTCAGCCATATCTCACAGTAAAGAGTGTTTATCACACATACCTTTTGTGCCTCTCCTCTCAGACCAGCTTTATGATGAGGGCTTTACTGTTAAGTGTCATAGGCGAGGGGCAAGAGATCAATGTGTTCTCAAGATCACCCGGTACAGTACAGTATGAATTGTGACAGTACATTAACCTTGGCTCTTACATCGGTGGGGCAACAGACACAGACCGGGACTGAGACACACATAGCAGTTCAAAGCGCGGTGCATACACACAGAGCGCACACACACCGCACACACACCGCACACACACACACACACACACACTAATTACAAGTGAGCCCATTCAGTGGTTCTATTGATCCAAGTGCCAAGCTCTTTATTGCAGATAAACTCATGAGTGGATCATTATTTGGATCAAAACTTTGTTCATGCTGTGCTTTCTCAACAAATTGGAAACGATGACAGTTACTCAGGACTTTTAATGTAATTTATGTCCAGTTAGCTTTTTTTTATTTTGGGGATAATTCATATTTTATTATCAGGTTTGGCGGACTGTAATGCTGAAATTACACAGTTATTTAATTCTGAGGAACTTGGAGGTACTGTTGTAAGCTATAAATTCATTGTTTGGGCTACAACAATATTTTAATTTAAATGTTTGCCTAGCTGAAGTTTGCTTGACTACTCAAGATGGCGATGATGAGGGTCCGAGAAATCGCTCTGTACTTTCTCACATCAGACCTTATCTCTGCTACCTCACCCTACCAAGCCTGTTTCTCTAGGTTTTTCTATTTAAGTCAGTATTTAAGAACCCCAGGAGAAGATTTTGCTGCATTCTTTTGTCAATCTCAGGGAGAGGCAGCATGAGGAAAAAAGCTCATGGAATCTGCCCACTACTTTTCTGTTGAAGCTATTGGCAAGGGCCTCCGCTACCCAGTGGAACAGACATCTTTTTCAAGGAACTCAAACTGTTCAGTCAGTTCCACTCAGCATCAAGGCCTGGGCCTGCCTGGCTCTAGTTCTCTATCCGATGAGAGTGGAAGGCAGAACTGGTGCTGAATGAAAATGCTGTGCTACTGTATTTCCCCTGCTGATAAATTAACAGCAGATACCTACTAACAAAAGGAGGTCTCTCTCTCTCTCTCTCTCTCTCTCTCTCTCTCTCTCTTGGCACTGACAGTGGTCCACATGATCTATGGCTACCATGACATCCTTCAGGGGGCTTCTTCTAATTTTGTTTTGGAGCAGGGAAGAGTAGGAGTGGTGCTCCTGCTGGCTGTGAAACTTGCGGCCAGCATTTACTTCCTTATGTAATCAGGCAGGGCCGTGGGACGGGAAATAGCACTGTAACAGTACCAGGCAACCTGAAAATCCTGATCATTCCTGAAAATAGTCCATGACTACATGGCATGGGACAGTCTAGGCTTACTGCAACTCCAAACACCAATTAATAGCCTGATAGAAGTATTTCTGYAATAMCATCAAAAGYGTCTCACTCAGAGCCATCTACATTGAGTGTACAAAACATTAGGAACACCTGCTCTTTCCACGACAGACTGGCCAGGTGAATCCAGGTGAAAGCTATGTTCCCTTATTGATGTCACTTATTAATTCCACTTCAATCAGTGTAGATCAGTGATTCCCAAACTTTTTATAGTCCCGTACCGGTCAGCGCATTCTCAAATGTTGTGTTTTAGCCATCATTGTAAGCCTGCCACACACACACACACTATACTATACATTTATTAAACATAAGAACAGCTTGTAGCAATTTTTACGAGGCTCTCTTGTTCAGATGATGGTAAGGGGACTGGAGGCAGCGCATGAAAGGGATAACGAATCCAGTTGTTTGTGTCTTCCGTTTCGGGAAAGTACCTGCGTAATTGCGCACCCAGCTCACTCAGGTGCTTCACTATATCACATTTGACATTGTCCGTAAGCTTGAGTTCATTAGCACACAAAAAATCATACAATGATGGAAAGACCTGTGTGTTGTCCTTGTTAATGCAGACAGAAAAAACMTTTTAATCATAGCCCCAATTTTGTCCCGCACATTGAATATAGTTGCGGAGAGTCCCTGTAATCCTAGATTCAGATCATTCAGGCAATAAAAAACATTACCCAGATAGGCCAGTCATGTGAGAAACTCATCATCATGCAAGTGGTCAGACAAGGGAAAATGATGGTCTGTAAAGAAAACTTTAAGCTCGTCTCTCAATTCCAAAAAACATGTCAATACTTYTCCCCTTGATAACCAGCGCACTTATTTCTGTATGTTGTAAAAGCGTTACATGGTCGCTGCACATATMATTGCATAGTGCAGAAAATAAACGAGAGTTCAGGMGCCTTGCTTTAACAAAGTTAACCATTTTCACTGTGGTGTCCAAAACGTCTTTCAAGCTGTCAGGCATTCCCTTGGCAGCAATAGCCTCTCGGTGGATGCTGCAGTGTACCCAAGTGGTGTCGGGAGCAACTGCTTGCATGTGCGTTACCACTCCACTATGTCTCCCTGTCATGACTTTTGCGCCCTCAGTACAGATATCAACGCATCTTGACCACCAAAGTCCATTTGATATCACAAAGCTGTCCAGTACTTTTAACATATCCTCATGTCCTGGTTTCCAGTGGTTTGCAGTAGAGGATGTCTTCCTTAATTGACCCCCCATAAACGTAACTGACCTATACCAGGAGCTGTGCCAGGCCCGCCGCGTCTGTTGACTCATCCAGCTGTAACGCATATAATTCACTGGTTTGTATGCAAAGCAGTAATTGTTTCAAAACATGTCCTGCCATGTCACTGATGCGTCGTGAAACAGTGTTGTTTGATGAAGGAATTGTCTGTATCATTTTTTMGGGCCTTATCCCCCAGCATTGTCACCTTCATATCCGCGACAGTAGGAAGAATTAAGTCCTCCACAATAGTTTGGGGCTTGTCTGTCCTAGCCACTCGGTAGTTCACCATATAAGACGCTTCTAGCCCCTTCTTATTAATGGTATATGTTGCTTTTATACATGTCTTACTATTCGAAAGTCGTCTTTATTCTCGCTCAAAAAACTCCCGTGGCTTATTTTTCAAATTGTCATGTTTCGTTTCTAAATGACTGCGCAAGAGTGAAGGTTTCCTGCAAGAGAGTAACGGTTAATGTGATTGGATGTTAATTATTTGATTAGACTACCTGTATTTGACGTTGTGTTGTTATTTCGCTGAACACTAGATGTTTTAATTTTATTTTTGGCAGTGAAATGAGGCTACTCAGGCGAGAGAAAAAACCTCACGCAAGTGTATAGCCCCGTTGGAAAATATAAATTTACTGTTTTTCCCAATTACATTTTTATGTGTCAAGAACTGCAATTCTGCTGGGTTTTTCACGCTCAACAGTTTACTGTGTTTTCAAAAATGGCTCACCACCTAAAGGTCATCCAGCCAACTTGACACAACTGTGGGAAGCAATGGAGTCAACATGGGCCAGTATCACTGTGGAATGCTTTCATCACGTTGTAGTCCATACCCCCAACGAATTGAGGCTGTTCTTAGGGCAAAAGGGGGTGCAACTCAATATTAGGAAGGTGTTCCTAATGTATTGTCCACCCAGTGTATACGTCCAAACTWGCAAAATCTATGGTTCTGGTCTAACTGTACATGTATGAAAAAGTATTCTTAGGTAATTGTGGTTTGAGTTGGGGGGGGGGAGAACTCCAAAAAGCCATTCATCTTCATTCAGTAAGAGACTGTGCTAGGCCTAAGTCTGCAGATGACTGTGTCATGTATAGGGCCTGTATTTCAGGGGAAATGTTTACAAGTGTTTGTAGATGTAGGCTATCAAGAGGTTAATAGGATACTGACTTTAAGATGTTCAAATAGACCAAAAGTCCAACTTGTTGTTGAACTTTCTCCTGTCTTGACCCAGGGATTGGACGAGGCTTTAGCTACATGTCAACACTCACAGGAAGCACCAGCAAAGTATTGGCTGAAGGACTTGGAATAACAGCATCATTGTGTCAGTCGCTGTTTCTGTTTCTCATAAGTTTTAAATGTGATCTTGTCTGACTGACCAGGATTCTCAGACAGTGGTTGCAACAAAATACTACATGATTTGATCTGCACCAACTTTTTCCTTTTGTATCTGTTTTCATCTGGGTTCTAATGATCAACACCACCAACCAAGCCGGGTGATAAAGGTGGTCAATTGTAGTCTATAAACCTCTTGAGAATGATTAAAAAAGCAACATAAAAGCTTTTTTGAGTGAGGAAGTTCACTGTAGGTTTCATTTCTATCCACACACAGTAGTTTCAACTTAGAACTTTTGAACAATCATAACATAGCCTTTAACTAAGACCTGAGAGTTGTTTGCTGCTAGAAGCTGMTTAGTGTTTACGCTAGTGTTTACTGACCCGTAGAGAGAACTATGTGGGTTAAGATGTGCTCTGTGCTATATTAGTCTCCACTGTTTGTGAGACTTCCTTATCCTTCTGAAGCATTTTAGTTGAATTCACGTCCGTCATGAAGCTACACACTGAAGAAAGATGTTAACCCAAAACGTCTGTGTATGCTATCCTTGATGCAGTAAAAAATAATTGTAAAAGATCATCAGAAACTGTTTTATTGTGAACCCATTAGCTACATTTTTGCYTATCTAGTTTCATTAATCTCTCCTGTTTTCTTTTACAGGTTCTTGCATCATATATCAAAAGTGAATGGGAAAACCCAAAGAACAGAGATTGAGAAATAGCTCCATAACATGGCTGTAGCCGGATGTCCAGATTATTTTCTACACCATCCAAATTATCAGGTAAATAATACATGTCTTTTACTAGATGTTTTGTACCATCTATATTTCAGTACATTGACCTTGGGTCTTGAGTGTTCATGTGTAGATTTGAAATGTTTTAATATGTCAGAGATATCAATTATTTTGGAATAGCAATTATGAATGTTACAATTGCTCAAATTTAATACTGTGATGTTTTCTGTTAAAACTATTGGCTTAGACCATAGTTTAACCACACCATCTATCAGACCTAGCTTCAAATATGATTTGTTTTCTTTCAGTAACTTTGAGCGTTTACTTGAGCCTGGCTGCAGTGCCAGTTGGGCGGGGTTTTCACTTTTGTGAGTATTCCATTGGTACTTTTTCACAAGGCAAGTTCAAGCAAGCACAGCTAAAGTGTTAAAAGGATTTCAAATACTATTTGAACCCAGGTCTGCCATGTTTTATAAGCTCTTTATTAGCTGTGGTAATATTCTAGTGTTTGCTGAAGCAGCACCATTTGGGATTTGGAACTCTTATTTACACAAGTCATAAACGTAAAAATAACAAAACGCTCTATATGCATCTAACATATGGAACTGTATATAAAACTATACATGGAGTGGTTAGGAAAATACTGTTTAAACACTCCCAGTTCTCCTGCTATAAGCCCTCCCTCACCCCAGAGCCAGAGCTGAGGGAAGACGGGAGCGAGAGGTTAAACCCAGAGCCCCACTCTCTCAGCTGGGCCATAACAAAAAAACCTTGCTGTGAATGTACCTGTCATGGCCAATAGATTTAGTGGCAGAGCATGAATGAAAACAGAAGAGCCAATGAATGGCAGTGGCATGGACGCACATTCCTTTGGGCTGAATACATTGATGGTGATTCACATGGTGCATGGCCCAGCATGGGGAATCTGGACCCGACGTAAGACCGTCAGCAGTGGTCTCAATCAATGGATTAACCGGATTGTTTCTTACATTGTTTGTTTCCACGTGCAGCAGTTCAACCCCAGTCCAGTGGGAAATAGACTATCAATCAGCCTGGTCACCCGCCCTGTAGAGGAGAGTTCAACCCATCTAGCCCTAAAGGGCTATTTAGGAAGCCTGTGCTGTGGGGATTTTAGCTTGTCATCCACCACCCACCCTCTCCCTTGGGCTTTCATTGTGGTTAAGGCTAAAGAATAGAATATGAATAGGCTATGTCCACTTTTCTAGTATCAGACACACTCGTTTAGTCATGCAGCTAAACACAAAGTATCTCAACTAGCTTAACAGTTCCTAGAAGTAGCGAGCCTATATGCATCTGATCTCTTCCTCGACGGGCTCATTCACACTGTCCATTTTTTAATTGGTAAATAATGGGCAGAAACAGCTTCTTTATCCTGGGGTTATATAACTAGTAAATGTTATGGGATTCTGGGCTCAGCTCCAAGGCGGTGTTGGAGAGGGAGCGAAAGAGAGCTGGGTGAACTGACTGGAGGTTTGCCACAGCACTCCAAGGAAAGCTTACCAACTTAATTACTGTATTGAGTAGGACTATTGAACTGGATTTTTATGGATGGAAATGTCTCAGTTGTTTTGTACTTTCAATTAGAGCTGGGGAATATCGACCAAAATCCATATCGCAATAAATTGCCTGAATTGATGCAATAACGATAAATAGAACTATACGTTTATAAAAAAATAACAATTATGATTCTTTAAACTACTACTACTAGTTTGATGGAAATTGTCCCATTTAAAAATCACCCATATTAGGAAACTTATTTAATTTCAAACTTCACATTTCTCTAGTATAGGCTACTTATAGTAATGAACGATATCAGCAATGTGATCGATATTTTCCAGTTTATCGTCCCAGCTCTACTTTCAATTAAACACTGTGTCTGAAAGGTCAGGTGTATAGTCCTGTTATGAGTTTCTGCTTATGGTCTGGGATGCCAGTGGGATGCCAATGAAGGAGAACTGTATCTTCTGAGTCGTGTTCATTAGTCTCCAAACGGAYGAAAACGGTCTGAAACAGGGAGGGTCTGGACACAAACGTTTCATTTTCGGTTGCTAAAAGTTTTCAAGCGTTTTACGTTGCGTGCCCTAATGAACAGAAGTCTGGTTTTTCTTTGTTTGGTAGATCTGGAGGGTCGCATCATGTTTCCATGTTGGGTCAGTCAGTGATGGATCGATAGACTTCTGTCATCAAAGATGGTACAGTATATAATAGTGCAGTACATACAGTGTGGTCTGAAATGATTGACACCCTTGACAAAGATGAGCAAAAATGACTGTATAAAATACATAATTAAAATACTGAACTATATTGTATGGGGAAATTATATTATTTTATACCAATACGATTGCTCAAATAACTAGATTTTGTTTAACAAATAATATTATTGACACCCCTAAAGATTTTTAGAAGTAAAGTAGCAGTGACTACTAAACTTGTTGGTTGCATTTGCAGTTTGTTTTGGTTGTGTTTSAGATCATTTTGTGCCCAATAGAAATGAATGGTAAGTAATGTATTGTTTCATTTTAGAGTCACTTTTATTGTAAATAAGAATAGAATATGTTTCTAAACACTTCTACATTAATGTGGATGCTACCATGATTACGGATAATCCTGAATGAATCGTAATAATGATGAGTGAGAAATTTACAGAGGGTCAAAGATCACAAGCRTGATGTAATCATGATGTGCTAGGAATATGGGACCAAATACTAAACTTTTGACTACTTTATTTGTAAGAATATTTAGGGGTGTCAATAATTTTGCCCGTTACCTTTAAAAAAAATAGATAACTTGTTAAACAAAATCTCTTTCTCTGAGAAATTGAATTAGTATATAATAATAAAATGTCCCCATTTTTTGGAACATACAATGTAGCTCAGAATTGTAATTATTTATTTTCTACAATGATTTTTGCTCATCTTAATCAAYGGTGTCAATKATTTCAAACCCCATTGTAATTGATGTAGGCCTACATGTAGGGTTTTGATCTTTAATAGTTAATGGACACATGGATTGTGTTCTTGCTCTTGGTTTGCTTCTAATAGGTCTTTGGATCACAGTGTCTGTCGAGTTAACTTTATTGATCCCCAGAGGGGTAAATGGGTTTTGCCACCAGCGGCAGACATACAAAGCCAGTGAGACTGTTACGTGAAAGTTCACTGGCGGTGCCAGACATTATCCACTGGGGAAGCTTTTTAAAGAAAGGACTTTCCAGCCAGCGATGCCAGTTGATTGGTGGTTATTCTGACGATAGACACAAGGAACCACATTAGATGGCTGTAGATTCGTGATTCGTCTGTTAGCATGGAAATAACCAATGCGAACATTACAATTTGAGCTAACTTGCTCTTACAGCAAATACATACAAAAGCACATCCCAGGATGCCCCCAATATCTAACAGGCACCGTACACATTTATACGTCAAGACATGTACTTAGTGAACTTGTACACATTGTAAATATGAAAATAGAATACAGTATTTCAGAATGTGACCTACCAATTGCATGTCAATATCAGACTGGGAAGAATTTACGTTCGTGATCTCCCCCTATCTGAAAGCATAACCAATGGTATAGCACCTATCGATATGTAAATTCAACCAACCAATAGGAATACATAAACATTGAATCAATACAGTTGAAGTCGGAAGTTTACATACACCTCAGCAAAATACATTTAAACTCAGTTTTTCACAATTCCTGACATTTAATCCGAGTAAAAATTCCCTGTCTTAGGTCCAGTTTAGGGCTCAAACTTTATTTTAAGAATGTGAAATGTCAGTATAATAGTAAGAGAGAATGATTATTTCAGCTTTTATTTCTTTCATCACATTCCCAGTGGGTCAGAAGTTTACATACACTCAATTAGTATTTGGTAGCATTGCCTTTAAATTGTTTAACTTGGGCAAACGTTTTGGGTAGCCTTCCACAGCTTCCCACAATGAGTTGGGTGAATTTTGGCCCATTCCACCTGACAGAGCTGGTGTAACTGAGTCAGGTTTGTAGGCCTTCTTGCTCGCACACGCTTTTTCAGGTCTGCCACAAATATTTACATGGTTGAGGTCAGGGCTTTGTGATGGCCACTCCAATAACTGGACTTTGTTGTCCTTAAGCCATTTTGCCACAACTTTGGAAGTATGCTTGGGGTCATTATCCATTTGGAAGACCCATTTGCGACCAAGCTTTAACTAACTTCCTGACTGATGTCTTGAGATGTTGCTTCAATATATCCATGTAATTTTCCTGCCTCATGATGCCATCTATTTTGTGAAGTGCACCAGTTCCTCCTCAGCAGAACACCCCACAGCATGATGCTGCCACCCCGTGCTTCACAGTTGGGATGGTGTTCTTTGGCATGCAAGCCTCCCCTTTTTCCTCCAAACATAACAATGGTCATTATGGCCAAACGTTCTATTTTTGTTTCATCAGACAAGAGGACATTTCTCCAAAAAGTACGATCTTTGTCCCCATGTGCTTTTGCAAACCGTAGTTTGGCTTTTTTATGGAGGTTTTGGAGCAGTGGCTTCTTCCTTGCTGAGCGGCCTTTCAGGTTATGTGGATATAGGACTCGTTTTACTGTGGATATAGATACTTTTGTACCTTGTTTCCTCCAGCATCTTCACAAGGTCCTTTGCTGTTGTTCTGGATTGGTTTGCACTTTTCACACCAAAGTACGTTCATCTCTAGGAGACAGTACGTGCTCTCCTTCCTGAGCGGTATGACGGCAGCGTGGTCTCATGTGTTTATACTTGCATACTATGTTTTGTAAGATGAACGTGGTACCTTCAGGCGTTTTTGATTGCTCCCAAGAATGAACCAGACTTGTGCAGGTCTACATATTTTTTTCTGATGTCTTGGCTGATTTCTTTGATTTTCCCATGATGTCAAGCAGAGGCACTGAGTTTGAAGGTAGGACTTGAAATACATCCATGTACACCTCGAATTGGCATAAATGATGTCAATTAGTATATCAGAAGCTTCTAAGCCATGACATAATTTTCTGGAATTTTCCAAGTGTTAAAGGCACAGTCAACTTAGTGTATGTAAACTTCTGACCCACTGGAATTTGATACAGTGAATTATAAGTGAAATAATATGTCTGTAAAATTGTTGGAAAATTATTTGTGTCATGCACAAAGTAGATGTCCTAACATGCACTTGCCAAAACTATAGTTTGTTTACAAGAAATTTGTGGAGTTGTTGAAAAACGAGTTTTAATGACCTAAGTTTTAATGACCTAAGTGTATGTAAACTTCCGACTTCAACTGTATGTCCGCAACTCGAAAACAGCCAATGCAATGAGGTTCGTGAATATGTAATAATGAACCATTGGACTATGGCTGCTACACAGCTGTGGACTTAGTATTGAGCTCAAGAGTCTGTGTTAAATAGTATTGTGGTTAGTTTAATGTTTTAGTGTACTGAATAGACTAGGCGTATTCCTTGGAAACAGAGGTTGGCCTACTTGCTAAAGTAGTTTCCATTTGTCAAGATGGTTTACTGTTTCAGTTTATACTGACTGTAAAATGTAAATAGGATTCCGTCAAGGCCTTAACTCTGAAGAAAAGAAGTGACATTTAAAGATGCACTATGCAGAAATTGCGCCGCCATTTCCTGGTTGCTACAAAGGGTAACACTTTACTTGACACCCAGCATCATAACACGTTATGACACGGTCATAACCATGTCATAACAGCTGACATAACTTGTCATAGCTTTTATAATATGGTCATAACACTGTCATGACACATATATTCAGACCTGTTGTGACATATATTGTGTTATTTTATGGCTGYTTATGACGCCTACATAAGTGTGTAAAAACCTACCACACAAGGCAAAACATTCCATTACATCATAACCTACATGTCAACAATATGTTTATGTTATATATATATATATTTTTTTGTTGTTGTAATTGTGCACACATGCACCTAACCCAATGCTCTGTTGCTGATGACTGGGATGAATGCAGGAGCAGACTGATATAAGGGCACGTACGACATTATGATGCTCATAATGCTTCTTGACGGTGTCATAAAGTGTATTTTCTTAGTCCAAGTAAAGTGACCCAGGATGGCCATAATGCTTCATGACAGTGTTATTTAAAATATGTTGAAAAAAGCATGACTGTAAAGAATTCATTACAACAACAAAGGATTTAAGAAACAAACTTTCAAACGAAAGGAAACTTCTTGAAATGGAAAAKACTAATTTGAATAAATGTGGGTTTTGACACTCTTATGTAGGTGTCATAAACAGCCATAAAATAATGCTATATATGTCACAACAGGTGTAAATATATGGGTCATGACAGTGTTATGACCATATTATGACAGCTGTCYTAACGTGTTATGATGCTGGGTGTCAAGTAAAGTGTTACCAAAATGGTAATAGATCACCTAATTTCAGTTTGTGGCAAAACAAGCAAGTATAGTGTAGAGAATCATTGTAGGCATCTAAACTGGGGCTGTGAAATATATTTCCATAACCAAAATATTATATTTTTAGCTGTTTTGAAAGGCTGTGTATCAAACTAAAGGAAGACCCAAACTATCTAAGCAAGTGATGCATAGAAATAGTGGGCGCATAGAACAGATCTGCGTTTCTTAGATTTGCTTTGAATGAGATGATAGATTATAACTTTTTTATTGTGAATCTCGTCGGTCGCGCAAAAGTTGACATATTGCAGCTTTGTAAAGCGCTTCAAAGAATGAACTCAACTAGAAACGATTAAAGGTAAATTCTATGGAAGTGCAGAGGTGAAATGCCAAATTGGCAATGTGAAGGGGCAGCACATTTTAACATGAGCAAAGTGGCATAGTCAAAGTTCTGGCAGGAGAAAATACATACATAGCATACATACATACATACCTACATACATACATAGCAACATACATAATACTACAACTACATACATACATACATATAGTGTTAGCTAAGGTTATCATCCCATCGGGGGCCATGTTGCCAATGTTGTTTGTGTCCCGATGGCATACTATCTCACCATTGTAGTGCACTACTTTTGGGCTTGGTCAAATTAAGTGCAGCCATGTAGTGAATATCGTGCATTTTGGGCACAGCCTACTACTTCAGCTGCTGTAGGCATTAAAGCTGATCTTATTCTTGACACATCAGTGCTTTGGGGCAGAGCAGTCATTTTTTTGCGGCCTTGAGGTTTTATAGGTGTTTTTAGATGTTGAATGAAGTGTGGATTTTTCTGGCAGAAGGCATATGGTTTCTCTGAAGTCTAAGGCTTTCTTGTTCTGGTTTTTCTTGAAGTAAATGGCGATTGCAAATCAGGACTTTTACTTTATTTTGAGACACGACGACAGAAGGTTTGGGTTGAGCTGTGTTTGTTGAATCGCGGATGCATTTCTTAGATGGCGGCGATCTAGTGGTTCATGACAAATGTGTCCTGATTGTATCAAGAAGTTGCAGTGTTTAAAGCCTCTCTCTCTCTTACTAGAGAATCGCAGAGAAACCGTAGGCTTATCTTACATAAACATACAAGGCATAAAATCTGCTATTAAATGATAATGTTGGACTTTACGCATGAATGTTGGCAGGCTAAACTATCGCTACTGAATTAGGCTACTAGAGCTTGGAGTCTTGACGTATCTTAGCAGTAGAGTAGACATTTCACCTAGCTCTAGTACACAATAGCAGGGCCATGACTTGTATTATAGGTAGGCATGCAATGAAATCGTAAGCTTAATTGACATGTGGACGCACATATCTGTTATAGTTTTTATTCAGGAGAGTTAAACTATGTGATTTTGAACGTAATGGCATGACCAATGGAAGTTCAAGTGGGAGAATATTGTGACGCTTTTCTGAATGTGAGGTAGCATTAAATTATCCTTAGTTTGAGGATTATGGCTGGCTTTATAGAGAGGCTAACATTTAGGAATGCCTCAGAAAATGGCAAAACACAACAATAGTTATTGAGGAAAGGAACCATGTGTTTGAGTATTTGAATCTGCTACCAGGAGTAAAGAAAACCTAAGGCCCCTAAACATGACGGCCTCCTACTTGTTCAGTGAGGTGCCCTGCTTATGGAAAGGGGCTGTGTTTATTTTAATTGTAGTGATGTACTGGGTGTGTAAGTGCCAGGAGCGATAGGCTAATACAGGAATAGACGTACTGTAGCCTATTGTAGCTTAAAGCTGTTAGGCTTGTTTCTATATTCCCCGCTTACTGTGGAAACAAATAATAGATCCAACCTACTCTCATTCTATCTTCTCACTCTGTGTTCGTCCAAAGAGCGGATAGTGAGGAAAGTCCTAATTGAACTCTTGATAGCTTAGGTGAGTCTAAAAGTAATTATTCACCACTCCGCAAATGTATTGTTAACAAACTATAGTTGGCAAGCGTAGGGAAATCTACTTGTGGGCAGGACACATGCATTTTCCAATTGTTTCAGACATATTAATTTCAGCTTATAAATGACTGTATGCAACAATTCCAGTGGTGCAGAAGTTTTACATACACTAAGTTGACTGTGTCTTTAAACATGCTTGGAAATTCCAAAATTGATGTCATGGCTTAGAAGGCTTCTGATTAGGCTAATTGACTAATTTGAGTAATTGGAGGTGTACTGTGGATGTATTTCAAGGCCTACCTTCAAACTCAGTGCTCTTTGCTTGAGCTCATGGGAAATGCATTGAAGATCAGCGCAAGACGCTCAGAAAACAATTGTAGAGCTCGCACAAGTTGGTTTCACCCGAGAGAGCAATTTCACAACGCTGAAGGTACCATGTTCATCTGTACAAAAATAGTAGCGGCAGTTATAAACACATGGCCAGAGCGTCATACGCGCTCAGGAGGAGACGTTTCTGTCTTCTAGAGATGAACGTACTTTTGTGCGAAAAGTGCTAAATGCAATCCAGCCAAAGGAAAGGACGCTTGTGGAGATGTGGAGGAAACAGGTACCAAAGTATCTTTATGCCAGAAGTATAACAACGAGTCCTCTATTCCACATAACGCTGAAAGGGCGTCAGCAAGGAAAAGCCTACTGCTGCCAACGCGATAAAAAAGCTGGACTATGGTTGCAACAGCAATTGGGACAAAGATGGTACTTTGTCCTCTGGTTGATGAAAAAAATTTAATGTTTGGCCATTAATGACGGTCGTTATGTTTGGAGAAAAAGGGTGGGCTTGCAAGCCAAAGAAACCAATCCCAACCGTGAAGGAGCGGGGGTGGGCAGCACATGTTGTGGGGTGGTTTTCTGGTCAGGAGGGACTGTGCACTTCAAAATAGCTGGCAATCATGAGGCAGGAAAATTATGTGGATATATTGAAGCAAATCTCAGACATCAGTCAGGACGTTTAAGCTTGGGTTGCAAATGCGGTCTTCCATGGACAATGACGCCAGGCATACTTCCAAAGTTGAGGGGGGGGACAAAATGGGCATAAGACAGCAACGTCAAGTTTTGTATTAGGAGTGGGCGCATGCACAAAGCCTGCCTCAATCCGCTAGAAAATGTGTGAGGTAGACCTGGAAAAAGTATGTGCGCAAGGAGGCCTAGGAACGCTGACTCAGTTACAGCGCAGCCGCCCACCTGCTTCTCGCTCTCC